>NC_056743.1:965414165-965714165 GCF_019279795.1 Protopterus annectens
TGGGGAAATAGTGGTACCATTGTTAGATGTGACAGAGAATGAAAGTGTGGTGGATCTATTAGTGGGAGAGAATAGTAGAAGTTTAGTTTTATTGGGGTTCAGAAGTAGGCATTGGTTGGTGAACCAGTTCTCAATAGTGTTAAATGTATTTTGGGTTAAGATTTGCAAGTCGGATGGGGAGGTGGCTGAGCAGATGAGAGTGGAATCATCTGCGTATTGAATGCAGGTGGCTTTAGGGATAGCAGTGTGGAGGTTGTTGATAAAAATAGAGAAGAGTAGTGGACCTAGTATGGACCCTTGAGGGACACCAAGTGTGAGAGGTAACTGGCTGGAGAGTTTGCCCTGCCATAGTACCGCCTGCTGTCTACCAGACAGGTAGGACTGGAACCACTGGATAGCAGGCTTGTTGAGGGAAATAGATTTTAGTGAAAGAATGAGAAGTTCATGGATGACCATGTCAAAGCCTTTTGATAGGTCAAGAAAGACGGCAGAGGTTAGCCTATTGTCATTCCTGTTTTGGTTTATGGCAGTAGTAAAGGAAAGGAGGGCTGAGGTGGTGCTGTGGCATGGCCTGAAACCATGCTGGGAGTTGGATAGTAAGTTATTCTGTGAAAGGTATTGCATTAGTTGCTTGTGTACACATTTCTCCATTATTTTGGCTAGTGGGGAAAGAATGGCAATGGGTCTATAGTTGGATATGTCTGAGGAGCTACCACCTTTATGGAGTGGAATGACATGAGATATTTTCCAGAGGGAGGAGATAGCATTTTCGGATAAGGTTCTGTTGATGAGGATAGATATGGGATATGCAATGGCATCTACAGGGAGGAGGTCAGCAGCGAGGGTGTTAGGTTTTAGTTTTTTTAGAAGTGTTTTGATAAAACTAGTGGATATTGGTTAGAAGCTAAATTCCGTGTGATTATTAGGTAGATTAAGCATGCGGTTTACATTAGAGGGGGTTAGTTGATTTGCCAGGGATTGGATTGTTTCAGTGAAAAAGTTATTAAAGGCGCTAGCTATGGTATCTGGGGAACTATGGGTGTAGTTAGCCGGGGTTGGGGTGATGGAGTGACCTGGACAAAGTAGTTGATGCCTGCCCAGAACTTTTGAGGGTTGTTGTGGTGTTTTTGTAGGAGATTTTGGTAGAAGCTTTTTTTATCCAGTAAAATAGATTTTTTTGTATCATTCCTGAGTTGACGATATTTTAGATGGTCAAGTGGGGCTTTGGTTGTTCTCCAGCTGGCCCAGCTGTTTCTAGTTTTGATTTTAGCTTTGGTATCTTTTGTGAGCCATGATGCTGTATTTGATCTAGTTTTTATTGTACGTGCTGGAGCATGGGACTCAAGGATACTTTGGAATTTAGTGTTAAAGTGATCTATGGCCTCCTCTAATGTTAGATTTTTAGTTTTGACCAGTCAACTGCTTTTAATTCATTTGGAATATAGCAGCATCAAAGTTTTTCTTGTTTCTAAATGTGTTATATTTGGGCTGGTGAGAGTTTCCTGCCTTATGTTTTATGATATAGGTTAGACAATGGTCGCTGAGATCATCCGGGAGAGTACCAGCTGTGTACAGTTGGAGTTGGTTATTAACTGGGATCCAGTCTACGATACTTTCCTTGTTAGTTGGTTTGTTTATCCTAGTGGGCAAGGTTATGGTCTGTTTAAACCCAGATAAGTTTATATGAGTGGGGGGGGGGGGTCGGAGAAGCAGGGGTGCCAGTCGGTGTTAAAATCACCAAGAACTATGGTTTCTTGGGGATAGGTAGTGGATAACCAGTAAAGGAGATCTTCTAGGGTATTTAAGTTGTTGCCTGGTAGAATGTATGCACAGACGATGTTCAGGTGTTTGTTTTGGTTAATCTGTAGCTTGGTTATAAGGAGTTCCGCATTATTGAATTGGGGAGGTTAAATGGTGTCTCTAATAACAGTTACAGTATTTTTGTAAAGGACTGCTATCCCACCTCCTTTCCTTGTAGCATGGTCTAACCATTGAATATTGTATCCTGGAGGTAGTATCTCATTGTCAGTAGTACTGGGTTTTAGCCAGGTTTCCGTAAGACACATAATGTCTGGGGGGTGGGTTGCTAGGAGGGCGTGTAGCTTGGGAATATTATTGTTAATACTTCTAATATTTAGGTGAAATGCTAGGAGGGAACTAGTTTGAGTATTCATGCGTAGCTTGACTGTGGGGGTTGTGGTAGGGGAGTGGATGTTATTGGGTTTGGGTGGGCCAGGGTTGGAATGAATGTCTCCATGTGTTATAAGGTTATAGTGACAACATATTCTGAGCTTTAGGAGTTTGTTTATAAGCTTTATATAGCCTTTGTCTTTAGGATTATGTTTTGTGGCTGTACAGGGGTGGTATTTTATAGAGGGTGGTATATTCAGTGTAATGGGGAAGGTAAAGTGTTTGGTGTTATGTGTGAAGTCATGGGTGACTGTTTGACCATTTGGGTAGTGAATACCATGGTCATGTGTTTGTTCGTAGGCAGTGAGATGGTAAAATAGAAAGAGTATAGGCATTTGGGTAATTAGTGTTTTTTTGCTTGTTTGCATTTTGATAGGGGGCGGGCCAAATTTGATGGCTGACTGTGCTAACGGGGTGTGGAAGAATGAGAAAGAAGGAAATGGATTAAGGGGGCAGGGTTGCTCAATGATGTGTGAGGTGCTGATTGGTACTTAGCAGGAGGGGAGTGGCAAGGGAGTGGCAAAGTCTGGTTTAAATTTAGCACTAGTGGGGGCGGGTGGAATTTGGGAGCAGGAAGGGGAGCGGAGCGAGCCGAGCGCAGTGAGAGCGAGCAGAGTGGGTCTAACACTGACTTTGAGAGTTACCTTGGGCTTTTGGTTTGGTTTGTATGATTGTATGTAAGTAATGTTTTTGGCTGTACTTTAATTTGTTTTATTCTTTTTTTTAATTTTACACCAATTTTCAGGCTAATTTTAATTGGATCTTAGGGGTAAACTAGCAAATGTAGTCAATAAGGAGAGAGCGAAATTACTTTACCGAATTAAGAAGTAAATGCTTGGGACTGGAACACTGTGTGCGTTTAAGGCTGATTCAAAGCAGTATAGCCCAGTCTAGTGGCAAATGGCTAGATCCCTTCACTGTTGTTGTGCATACACCATTAAGCCTCAACAGTTTACAAAATCAAAATTGTAGTTCACCTATTACAATTGAAAAGCTGGAGGGAGTCAGGTTCTTGCTTCCCAGAGGTTTTACTTAGTTAAGATAGCCAGCTTCAGTGGAGAATGTAGAAATTGCTTTATGCAGTGAATCCCAGGTTGGGGGGGGGGTCACTCAGGAAAGAAACCCGTGCAAACTATTACAATTGAGAAGCTGGAGGGAGTCAGGTTCTTGCTTCCCAGAGGTTTTACTTAGTTAAGATAGTTAGCTTCAGTGTGAGAAGGTAGAAATTGCTTTATGCAGTGAATCCCAGGTGGGGAGGGGGTCACTCAGGAAAGAAACCCGTGCAAACTATTACAATTGAAAAGCTGGAGGGAGTCAGGTTCTTGCTTCCCAGAGGTTTTACTTATTTAAGATAGCCAGCTTCAGTGGAGAAGGTAGAAATTACTTTATGCAGTGAATCTCAGGTGGGGGGGCTCAGTCAGGAAAGAAACACGTGAAAAATATTACAATTGAAAAGTTGGAGGGAGTCAGGTTCTTGCTTTCCAGTGGTTTTACTTAGTTAAGATAGCCAGCTTCAGGGGAGAAGGCAGAAATTGCTTTATGCAGGGAATCCCAGGTGGGAGGGGGGGGGTCACTCAGGAAAGAAACCCGTGCAAACTATTACAACTGAAAAGCTGGAGGGAGTCAGGTTCTTGCTTCCCAAAGGTTTTACTTAGTTAAGATAGCCAGCTTCAGTGGAGACGGTAGAAATTGCTTTATGTAGTGAATCCCAGGTGGGGGGGGGGGATTACTCAGGAAAGAAACCCGTGCAAACTATTACAACTGAGAAGCTGGAGGGAGTCAGGTTCTTGCTTCCCAGAGGTTTTACTTAGTTAAGATAGTTAGCTTCAGTGTGAGAAGGTAGAAATTACTTTATGCAGTGAATCCCAGGTTGGGGGGGGAGTCACTCAGGAAAGAAACCGGTGCAAACTATTACAATTGAAAAGCTGGAGGGAGTCAGGTTCTTGCTTCCCAGAGGTTTTACTTAGTTAAGATAGCCAGCTTCAGTGGAGAAGGCAGAAATTGCTTTATGCAGTGAATCTCAGGTGGGGGGGCTCAGTCAGGAAAGAAACCCGTGCAAACTATTACAATTGAAAAGCTGGAGGGAGTCAGGTTTTTGCTTCCCAAAGGTTTTACTTAGTTAAGATAGCCAGCTTCAGTGGAGAAGGTAGAAATTACTTTATGCAGTGAATCTCAGGTGGGGGGGCTCAGTCAGGAAAGAAACCCGTGCAAACTATTACAATTGAAAAGCTGGAAGGAGTCAGGTTCTTGCTTCCCAGAGGTTTTACTTAGTTAAGATAGCAAGCTTCAGTGGAGAAGGTAGAAATTGCTTTATGCAGTGAATCCTAGGCTGGGGTGGGGGGTCAATCAGGAAAGAAACCCATGCAAAATGCTGTGCAGGCACAATGAACAGAGGGGTAGGGAAGGTACAACAGCTACAGGATGAAATTATATAGAATATATATATATATATATATATATATATATATGTGTGTGTGTGTGTGTGTGTGTGTATATGTATATATATATATATATATATATATATATATATATATATATATATATATATGTCTTTCGGCTTTTCCCTGTTAGGGGTCGCCACAGCGGAACTCCGGTCCGCTAATGATTGGTAGTGGATTTTTACGTACCGGGTTACCAGCCCTGATGCACAACCTTCAACAAAGGCACATGTATATACATATATATATATATATATATATATATATATATATATATATATATATATATACATAGGTCTACTTTGACCCATCAAAAGTACACTTAAGCGATACTTACTTTCGCGAAAGTGCATTTAGCTGAAAATGCACGTTCCACAAACTACACTACACCGACGAATTAAAGAAAAACATGCTAAACTCACTAATGCAGGGGAGCAAGCCCCCTCTGTACCCCCTTACTCCTGCTACTAATATATATACTAACTCCGAGATCGCGCTACGGTGAGGAAAAGGGAATATTCCCTTCTCACTGTACCACAATCTACAATATCAACCTCCCCTCCCATACCACTAAAAACAGTGTACCTATACCACTGTACTAGGAAGTCTGTTCGGTGTAGTATAGTTTCACGAAAGTGCATTTTTAGATATATGCACTTTTGCAAAACTGGACACGCAAAACTAAGTTTCTCTAAAGTGCAATTTTGTTGGGTTAAAGTAGACTTAGACATATATATATATATATATATATATATATATATATATATATATATATATATATATATATATATATATATATACTCTCTACCAAAAAGGTGCACGTTAATATGACCAACTGTGGTATTCCAGCAGTGCGCGGATTACAAATCATAACACAACTACTTTCCAGCACTTGCATTCATATGGCGTGCCCAACATGAATATAAATCCAACTTTTCTTGTAGTATCTCGACAATACTTCGCTCGACTTGCAAAAAAACACACATTTTCAGATGGAAAACCTTTTATTCCTCCACACAGATAGTAACTCAGACTGCTCGGATCGACTCAGCCACTTCTCAAAGATACAAACAAACCAGTTTCATCCAATAGGCATCATCAGTCTTCCGTGTACCCAGATTCATTTGCAGAATTCACAAGTTTTTAGGAGATTACTAGGCTAATGACCCCTGGGGGGGGGTTAAGCCTAGCCATGCTCTACAAATGTATCTGGCAAGTTTTTATACCCTATGGTTATTTTAAGGGTGTGTGAAGGTTTGAGCATAGGTGGTCAAACAATTACAGGCTGCCTCTGTATAATAGAGACATAGGTGCCACACCAAGGTGAATTTCTGATTTCCCATCCACTGGTCCATACTATGCTTGAATTGGGTTAAGAATGAAGTCTGCTTCATATTTGTGGGAAGCCTGTTCCAGAAAAGGGGTAGTCTCTGAAACAAATACTTGTCCTTCCAACATGTTCTTTTTATGTTGAAGTTGATGTTTAGGCCTTAACATGTGGTAATTCTGATACTATGTGTTTTGCATGTGCAACAGGTCCATCAGAGAAGGATTAGAAGATGCTTTCTAGGCTTCACATAGATCACCTCCCAGTAGTCTGTAGGAGACTGAGTGCTGGTATAGGGCTTTGAGGCAGTCTGCATAGGACATGTTTATGCCCTGTATTCTTTTTCTGGGGAACCACTGCGAATTCTCTTGTTGTTGCATATGCCTGGTCAGGTACACACTGAAGGGGGCTTTGTACTCAGACTGTCCTATGAATGCCAAGAAAAATTGAATGATTACATCTTTGGACCTAGATGTCATATGCTTGCGTAAAAGGTGCACATCACTGAATTATTTCTTTACTACCATAAACAAATGTGGTCAAAGGACAGGTTTCTGTCTACATGCCTTCCCAAATCTCTCATCAAGGTGGACATCTCTTAGGGGTGTGTTATCAGTGTATTAGTTTCCAGGGGTAGCCATCGTTCCAAGGGATACTATTATGCATTCTTTAGTACTGAGTTTTAGACCATTGTTCTAGCACCAGTTAGTCTGTCTCATGCCTTCTTGGAAGGTATTTTTGTTTGTGTGTGTGTGTGTGTGTGTGTGTGTGTGTGTGTGTGTGTGTGTGTGTGTGTGTGTGTGTGTGTGTGTGTGTGTGTCTGTGTGTGTGTATGTGTACGTCTGTGTGTATATGTATATATATATATATATATATATATATATATATATATATATATATATAGGACTTTTGATCGAAAGATCAAAAGTCCGAATCCAAAACAACCAAACACACTTTAACGAAAGAGCTTTCATCGAAAAAGTATTTTTGTTAAAGTATGTTGAAAAAAACCCACAAAATCTACTTGAGTGGGGCTGCACCCCCCCCACCCCACTTTAATATTCTCACTCCGAGGTTGCACTACAGTAGCAAAAAGGGAATTTTCCCTTACCACACCGTAGTGCGACTGGAACAACAAGCATACTTACGCAAAAGTGCTGCCTCGGTGAAAAGCACTTTCGCGCAATTATGCTCACCAATTTGGGATTCGGTGAAAGAGGCAGTCGAGCATCTGTACGGATCCCATATATATATATATATATATATATATATATATATATATATATATATATATATATATATGTGTGTGTGTGTGTATGTATATAATATAATATATTTTCATAAAATGCAGAATAGTAGGTAGTGGAAGTAGCCACACTATGCAGAAAGTCGATCACATGGCAGGGTGTTTCTTTATACTTAGGTGCGTGCTGAATGCAAATCATTTTAGAGATGATGAAGAATACAATTTTTTACTGAAGAAGAAAAAAAACTCCCTCGTGAGAATGTGGACCAAGATGCATTTTTCTTATAGTTTATATTTCTATTTATATCCTGGTTTGTCTTACTGATGTCAGAGAAATGTACTTTTGTTTTAGGATTTTTAATTCAAATGCAACTAAGAAATGAAAAAAAAATAGAAAATTTCCCTCATAAGTTGCTAAGCTTTTTATATTTTCTATATCTTCCATTCTAGTGTTTGCTTGCTGGCTAGCTACTGCAAAAATCTGGAATGTGTGAAGCTTAGTTTCTGCAAGGAAATATCCCAGGATGCAGTCAAAAAACTCTGCAAGAGTTGCATAAAGTAAGTATTTTTGTTCTGTTTGAGTTTAGTCAGACCTCTACAGCTCAGTGGGTGTTTCAACTTTGTGTACCAGAGAAAAACCCTTGTACACTATAAAATGGCAGATTACTTTAATAACAGTAATTAACATCAGTCTGGCGTAATATGCTTGTCATAGTTAATCAGTTTTGTTGCTATTATTGCAGTGTAATTAACATAATTTTGTATGTTTGAAGGAAAAAAAAAAAAAAATAGATATATATATATATATATATATATATATATATATATATATATATATATATATATGTATATTTGGAAAATTCCTACTGTATTAATCCAAGAAACGGATAGCTTGCACGTTTCCTACGGTGCATTACATTCCACCTCCCTCAACACATGCCAGGGAAAATTGTTATAATTTTCTGTGTGTCCACAAAACAAATGCAGTTATGGTTAGCAAAATCATACAATGCCAACTCACTTGTATAATGCTAAATAGCTGATTCACTGTTTCATGCCTGGATAGAATCTGTGTTGGTCCTCCAGCATTTGAGATTTGACTCTTAGCTAGGTTCTGCCCTGCAGTACTCTGTTATACACTTTTTGGAAGTTGAAGAGTATGATTGCCCTACAGCTGAAACATGCCCTCTACTCATCTTTATTTTTTATTCATTTTATATTGACTCCTGTTTTAAATTATTTGCAAATGAAGAAATCAGCTACTCAGCAATGTCTTTTGGCTTCTCCCATTAGGGGTCACCACAGCGGATCACCAGTCTGCATACTGATTGACAGTGACGTTTTTACAGTGCCGAGTTGCCAGCCTGGCACCCAACCTTCACAGAAGGCACACCCATACACACACGCACCTACCTGCATGTCTTTAAAACTCATTCAACCACAGGGAGGATATGCAGACTTCACACAGAAAGCACTCCAGCCAAGAATCGAACCAGAGACCTTTTTCTGTGAGGCAACAATGATAACAGCTGCACCACTGATACCAAATGTGTTATTTACCACCACCCCATTCTTAGAGCTAGGGGTGAATTCATTTTGTAAGTGCTGTTTAGAATTGACATCTAAGCAGTAGCAACACACTGTAATATCTCATATTTGATGAATACTGAATGTAAAGCCTGCCATATTAAGACTTGCAAATACCACAATATTTCATTATTGTCTTCACAGGTCACTTAGTTGCACTGCCAAGCATCCAGCAATAATCAACATGAAGATAACTTGTTTTAGAAAAAAATATATTTTTGAGATAAATTCCATTTTTTCACTCTTAACAATAGCGTGTTTATTTTCAGAATAATGGGATATAATTAAATCAGAAAACTACCAGGATTTTAAAATGAATAATTTCAAATAATATAAATGTTAGGCTTTATCATGGAGGTAGAAGATTGTAAACAGAATTGAAGGCACTGGTCTCAACAAGAGTGCATGATGTATTAGGCAGCCATTGATTTTGATTCTAATATTGAAGAAGAGGCCTAAAAGCTTGAATCACCAGTCATTTGGAGTCCAGTGGCAATGACATTGGGCCAGATTCACGAAGGTTTGCACGGAGTCTAAGAGTAGTGTAAGACGTCAGACAGGCAATATGTCTGCCGAGCGATTCAGCAATAGCCGGCAGGGGCGTGCATGAGAGCTCCTAAAACTACTCTTGCATGGACCGTGTTATGTTATGCAAATTACCTCATTTGCTGCTGAAATTAATGCAAATGAGGTAGATTTGTGATCCAGGAACCACTAACCTGTCCGTGGAAGAGCAGTGTTATTTGCAGAAATGTACTCCGTTGGTAACGGAGTACCGTTCTGTAAATAGCTTAACGGAGCTATGACAGCTCCAAATAAAGGATGCATCCAGTTGAGAAAGCATGCCAATGGCCAAATATAAGGCCATTGGCATTTTTATAGGTTGAAAATTAATACAAATTAATTTTTATTTTTTTCCCCAGTCTCTGATGTTTAAGCATAGTGCAGTGCCGCGCAAATGTGTGGTGCTTTAAAAACCAGAAAATAATTAAAAAATAGCCAAAACTAGGCATGTTTAATAAAAAGATTATTCTGCCATGCAAGTGAATGGCAGGCTGAAGACAACATGGCTACTGAGTAGTGGTTGCTAAGGGGGGAAGCCCAGTTTGAGAGATGTAACCAAGCATTAGTAGGCAATCCTATGCAAATGAGGATAAGGATAGTGAGTCCCAATTTTTCCTGTTATGTGAGCCATGTCCCAAGAGTGTAAGTGTAGGAATAGAGGAGTAGTAGAGTAGAAGATAGATGACATCATGAGGGGGTATGTCTGAAAGACTGTAAGCTTATTGGAGCAGAGTGGCTTGTGTTTGCCATGAGTTGCTCAGAATTGCAAGAGGCGTGTCTACAGCTGTCCTAGCTGAAACCAAGAAACCGAAGGTGTACGCCGTGGCTATATCTGAAATTTCTTGCAAACGTGCTAATACCATGTGCACGCGTGTACACGCCTGTAAGCCTGTGTGCACGCATGTGCACCCGTCTAAGCCTGTGTAAGCCTGTGTGCACGCATGTGCGCTTGTGTGCACGTGTTTGCGCTTGTTTGCGCAGCGCTGCCCCTTGTGGAAACAGAAAGGGAAAAGGAAGGAAAAGAAGTAGTAGGAAGTTAACCAAGGAGATCCAGCAGAGCTGCCAGGTGAAATAAATCAGAATCATCCAATTACAGAGGCAGTACACTAGCCCAGCCCAGCCCTTAAAACTCTGCAAACAACATTCCACCATGTTTTTCTTAAGAACACTGCAGTATACAAAGAGTGAAAACTTAAAAACTTAAGTCAGACAAAAAAATGTTAGGGGCTGCCATTGCTATCATAACCCAACATGTGCAAGATGCTGAGGGTGGTGCCATTGTGAATGCTGCTGAGCAACCCACAGTGAGGAGACGGAGAAGAGTGTACAGACCCAAGGTAACCTACCAGGGGCTACATGAGCTGGAGATAGTGGAGCGCTATAGAGTGGACAGAGACCTCCTGCAGCAAATTGTTGAGCTGTGCAGACCATGCCTCACACACAGAACCAATAGAGGGGAACCCAACTCAGTGGAAACCAAGGTATGTGTTGGCCTAAGAATACTAGCAACAGGTACCTTCCAGAGACCAACTGGTGATATGATGGGGATTTCACAGGCATCAGCATCCAGGGTACTGCACCAGTTCCTGAATGCCATGTCAGCACATGTCGGTGATCATGTATATCTCCCCAATTCCCTTGAGGCATTGGCCAGCAATATGCGTCTTTTCCAGCAAATAGCGGAATACCCTGAGGTAGTGGGTGCAATAGACTGCACACACATACACATCAAAGCACCAGCCGGTGAGCCGTGTAGGGCCTACATCAACCACAAGGGCTTCACCTCCATCAACTGCCAGGTCATGTGTGATGCCCAGGGCATAATACTAAATGTGTGTGCTGGCTGCCGTGGAAGCTACCACGATTCCCATATCTGGCATCTGATGCAGCTGTACCAGAGATTTGGCAATGGGGACATCCCTGACGGTCACCTAGTGGGGGATGCTGGATACGCACTGGAGCCGTGGCTGATGACACCCATCAAAAATGCACACACACCTGAACAAGAACTCCATAATGAGGCACATGCACAAACAAGAATCATAATAGAGCGTGTGTTTGGGATGCTCAAGTCACGGTTTCGGTGCCTGGACACATCTGGTGGAGCCTTGCAGTACTCACCAACTACATGTACCCAAATTGTCATGGTATGTGCCATGCTACACAATATGATCCTTCAAAAACAGCTGCAGCAGGAACAGCATGGGGGAGGGCCAAACAGCCCCCCACCATTGCCAAGGCCATCACAGGCAGAGCGTGGAGGAGGAACAACCTGAGCCTGCCCCAGTAGGCAGAAGGAGGCATGCCCAGTATCCCTTGGCCTTGGCAAAGAGGCAACGCATAGCACATACACTGGCTCAGTAGGAACCCTGGAAATGATACCTCTCTCTGACTCGCACATAAAATAAAAGGGATGTCTAACTTGACACTACCAGTTTTCAAACATGTATAGGGAGTGTACTATGTGCATCTGACATAGGCAGCCCTGCAGCACCACCCGAGGCATGATTGCCATGTTTTAAGCAATATAAAGCAGTGCTAAGCAGCTTTTACCACTATTTAGCATATGTAAACAAAATTGCCCACGCTAACTAGCACAACGTCGGGCAACGTAGAGCAATGTTGGGCAAGGCCGGGCAAAGTCGGGCAAAGTTGAGCAAAGTCAGGTAAACATGCTCATATTTGCTTTACTGTTCCTTAAGCAGTCTGGTCTGCCCAGCATGAAAATAAAAAGCAGTGACAGGGCTCGAACCCAGGATACTGTGCACTATAGTCACAGTACTGAACCACTAAGCCATGACAGCATTTCACTGGCACAGACACAGCAGGACAATTGTACACTAATGCAAACACAAAGACATGCTGTATCATGCCCCTAAAGAGGCATATGGGTAACCTACCCCACAGACCTATGCAGACAGAGAACAGCAGGCCAGGCGGTGTGATGTGGGTTGGGTAGGCTATGAAGTCGCAATCTAATATACGTGACATTGGACGCTAAGATCTATAGTACAGTAGTATGCCTCAAGCCAGTGCAATAGGCAACAGTACAGACTGAAATGGTGTACCTTACATAGCAGTGCAGGCCTAGCAAATGTGTATAAGTGTCAGGTGAACCCCTCATCCTATGTACACCCACAGTAACAATCAGGTGTGCCCCCGGGTAAAAATGTACAAAGAATAGCTGTCCCCCCTGTATGTAGAAATGTTAAGTCTATGCAAAGTGTCTCATGGAAGCCCTGCAGGCACAGCATGATCCCTGTTGATTTATGACACAAAAGTGAGCCCTGCAGTAAAAATACAACTTGATTTTCCACACACATATAGTATAAATGTCTATACCGGGCATGCTCACACACTTCAACAAATATAGTGGATGTCAGTCAGGAACATACTGAAAGGTCATACTGGGCATGCTCACACACAAATAAACAAAGCAAATGTCAGGCAACAACATACTGAAAGGTCATACTGGGCATGCTCACACACTTAGGCCATGTCTGAGTACAGCAGTGGGCCACACATATCTGGCAGTTGCATATTTTACCCCAGGAACCTGTCACTATTCACCAATCCTGCCTTGTACACACAGTTATATGAAAACAGACACATATAATATATTGGGACCCTGTCATAATCAAACTATGTACCACAAGTACTTAAGTTGTTCACAGAAAGTGAAAAAGCAAAGAAGATCAATAAACCCGCAATCAGTATCATCAATAAACAATGTGCACTCCAAACATTATCCAATCCATGTTCTTGCAAAATAATCTGTGAAGGAGTCCATAGAGGACCATGATGCTTCCTTCCGCTATGTCATAAATAGCAATGTACACTCATATATGGCCTGAGTCAGTGCAAACTGTAAATGACTGACATTGCCAACATCCTGTTAGACAGGCTCATACATACATACCCCCCTCTCACTGACAAAAGGCTCCATCATCATACCTGGAGATTGTGAAAGCACAGATATCACATATAGAATGGGTAAACAGCTCCTTCCAAACCTGAAAACATGGCGTCTATGGGATTACATTGTTTCCCTAGCTGTGTCATAAGTGAACTCCAGAACAAACAGACCCTGCACCTGAACAGTCTGTTGAGCCTCACCTTCTGTACAGGATATGAAACTGTTGAATGGGTTACAGCAACGTTTGGCACACTCCACAAGTGTTCATGCACAACAGACCATGGGAACTATTGTCTTATAAGCCTATTAAGCCTTATCTGCAAAGCCATATTGTCCATCATGATGGACCTCATAAACAGAGGTATTGGGAGCCTACAAACACCCAACCCTAGCCGTATTGGTTTGTTCAGGGGCAGATCATGGTTCCCAAACCTGCTACACTGTTTTCAAAGCAGTCACCCAGGACATACAGCAATGAAATGAGCTACACATGTCCCACATAGACCTTGTAAAGCCCATTGCAAACATCCCAGACACATGTCATATCCACAATATCAACAACCCGTGCATAAATATGTATGTCATCTGATGGATTGCCAAATGGGGCACAGATAGATCCCACAAGGTAAGAAATGTGGTCACCTGTTCAAGCTGGTAACTGCTGTCCCCCATGGCTCAGTCATGAGACCTCACCTGTCTGGTGTATGCTCTTCAGATATACAGTCAAACACATGAGGGCTATGTTTAGCAAAGGTTGTGGCTGACTGCACAAATGTTGTCATACCCGATGTTTGGGCCAACAGAGACATCCTTATAAAGGTTCACAGTCAGACAGATGTGGTGACAGGATTATGGCCCCGAGCTACAATCATACAAATACCACATAGGTGCCAACACCATAAATATGGAGTTGATATGGACACATGTGGATAGTCATTTCCACTTCCAGAAACACATTCACAAAGTGGTTAGAAATACATGCTATGTGTTCCCACAAACCACCAAAGTCTTTGCATGTAGGTCAAAGGAGGTTCCCTGTGCCCATCAGTCATCAGACCTGTATGAGAGTACCACATCAGAGTTGCAATGCATCTGACTAGGCACCTTCAGCAGCTGGAAAGAGCACTGAAGTACCTCAACAAGAGGATTACTGGCCTCATACAGTTGCCCCATGCAACATGACTGAATTTAACTGTCTACTCATGAGATCTCCACCCAACAGGCAGGTCCATGTCCAATGCAGAGCTGATGTACATGCGCTATCTGTAGTAAACCCAAGCTCACTGTACCAAATGCTCTAGGGATATCATCATCACAACAGTAAATAGAGCATGTTGGAGGGATACAGTACTATCTCACAGACTTCCCTTGCTTTGGAACAGGCTCCCAACCAACAGTAGGCCGAGTCCCTCACCGACACTCTTCCAGAGGAGCCTTGATGAGTGTATGTGAAACTGAAGTGTCACACCAGGCAGCACTTCATCAGCTCTACTACACAGAGGCCTAGGGATCTAACACCATGGGTGGTGATAGCTGCACACTCTGGCCATACTAATATATGCCTTCAGGCAGATAGCCTATTACCTACCTATGTACCTATATATATGTAGGGGGAACACCGTATAATAAGGCAAAGTTGGATGTGCACAGATGTGTGTAAGAGGGTGACCATCAATGCCCCTTCTGCTATGTACCTCACAAGACATCTACAACAACTGGAAAGCCTGCAGAAATACCTCACAAGGAGCATCGGTGGCCTGACATACATGCCATACACAGACCGTCTATAAATGCTCCAGCTGTACTGTCTTGCATATTGCCTACTCAGAGGTGATCTCTGCATAACATACAAAGCTATGTCAAACACAGAGCTATTGGACATGCCCCACGTAAAACACTCACAATCCCTCTGATCCTTGGACCCAAAACCCAGAGTAAAATACAGAAGGAAGGGGTGCATCCATTTACCTTATGGATACACACACCTCCAGGTCAGTGGCACAGCATGAGGCCCCAGAGACCATGCAAGTGCAAGTCACATTAGGCAAAGCTGCTTATCACATTGTAGGCTGCTACAGATCACCTACCATGTCTCAGGAACCTCACTCAGTATTCCTGAGAACAGTGGAAAATATAAAGGTCCTACCAAACAGCATTATATGAGGGGATTACAACTACCCAAACACTGACCAAGATAATTACTGGTGTACAATGTCCATTGCCCAATGCTTCCTAGAGTGTAAACACTCAAATGCCCTGGAACAGTTGGCCACCATGGCTACTAGAGGTGACAATGTACTGGACTGGAGCATCACCAACATGGGGTACCAGTGTTCCGCAACAGAGATAAACCCCGTGCTGGTAATACAGATCATAAAGTAATCATAGTGGACATTCACATCCCCCCCCCCCCCCAGTCAAGTAAAACACTCTAAAGACATTGCAAAAGCAAAATGCACACTTCTCAGGACCAAAGTGTAAAGTACCAAAGCCCCCTTGCTATAGGATAATGCTATACAATCCGCAGCATCATTTACAAGTGCATTCTATGAGCATCTACAGGGATGCATGGATCGAGACATACCAAATAAAACCAAGATGCACACCTCCAAAAGGAAGACACCAAGCCAGTGGTTGTTGCCCATAAATAAGCTATACAACAGAAGGAGGAAACTAACACATGATAGGGTAAACCCCACAGAAGGAAAGGCATCACTGATCAGTATTAGGAAGACACAATGATTGCTCATAAAGTAATGCAAGGCCTGTTTCTAAAGACAAAATACCAAGGAATGTAAGAATCACCACCACAAATCCTTTGTTAGCTATACCAAACATGTAGGTGGCAACTCACAAATATGCTTTCAGCCACTGCAAAGTGACAAAACATACACTGGACCAATTGACATTGGCCACATCCTGGTGGACAAGTGCAGTGAAACCCCCCATCACCCCCCAAAAGGGTCTGTGTCCATCCCAGAAGAATCCACAGCCCCAGACATCATGGACATGCAGGTAGAAACAGCACTCTCCAAAGCTATGAACACAGCATCAATGGGTCTGGATGGTGTGCCAGGCTGCATCTTACACCAGCCCCCAAAGGAACTACATCCTCACCTACATTCACTGTCCAGACTCAACCGTACCACAGGCTATGTATCCAAAGAATGGTATACAGCAACAGCCATCCAGCTCCACAAAGGTGTTGCCACAACAGAACCTGGAAACTATTGCCCTATAGGCCTACACAGCCTGGTCTGCAAAGCTATGGAGCAGAATATCATGGAACCCATAAACAGAGACATTGGGAAACAACAGACAACAGACACTGGACTCTACCCAACTTGGCTTAGTTAAAGGCAGTTCCTGCCCCCTAAACCTAGTTCACGTCCTTGAAACAGTTACCAAGGACATAGATGGAGGTGAACGTAGGCCATACAGCCCACCTGGACCTCACTAAGGCCTTTGACACCATTCCCCACTCTGGCATCATGGACAAGCTTACCAACCTGAACATTAACACCTATGTCACAGGATGGGTGGCCAACTGTCTCACAGATCGAACACACATGTTCAGAGTTTCATGTGCCATGTCCAACTGTAAGCCACTCACAAATGGCATCCCACAGGTCCTGGTCCTGGGTCCCGACCTGTTCAGTAGATACTGCTCAGAGGTACAGGCAAACATGGGAGGAGTATGGCTGAACGAGTCTGCAGATGACTGCCAATTGTGGTCCATACTCGACTCTACCGCTGACATAGACATCCTCCAGAAGGGTCTTACAGAGACAGATACCTGGTGTCAAACAATGCCCTCAAGCAGAATGCCAAACAATGCATAGACATCCCTTTGGATAAAACAAAGTGCAGACAAATTACCACATAGGTGGTAATCCAGTATGTACAGAGAATGTAATTATGGACCTGTGGACCCAGGTAGATAGTACACTCTCCTTTGATGATCACATTGCCAAAGTGTTTAGAAATGCCATCGATGTAGCCCACCTAATGTCACCTAATGTACACACTTTGTGTAGTCTGATGATGTCACCATCCTACAAATATACCTGTGGAAAGAAGAGCACCCAATAATGTGTATAGCGTGTCGTGTCAATGCATACTGCTGTAGTATCATAACATAGTTAGGTAGGGGTTTGAATCCGACAACTGTATGAGTGTGTGTGTGTGTGTGTGTGTGTCTCCCCTTGGAAAGGAGCAACCTTTTTGGAGACTACAACAACACATTCAAAGTGGTGTTCTCACCTTTGTCAGGTCGGATGATGTCACCATCCTAAAAATATACCTGTGGAAAGAAGAGCTCCCAGTAATGTGTATAGTGCGTCATGTAAATGCATACTGCTATAGTACCATAATGTAGTTAGATAGGGGTTTGAATCCTACAAGTGTGTGTTTCCCCTTGAAAAGGAGTAACCTTTTTGGAGACTACAACAACACATTCAAAGTGGTATTCTCACCTTTGTCAGGTCGGATGATGTTACCATCCTACAAATATACCTGTGGAAAAAAGAACTTCCAGTAATGTGTATAACATGTCATGTAAATGCATACTACTGTAGTTTCATAGCATAGTTAGGTAGGGGTTTGAATCCTGCAACTGACAACTTTATGAGGGTGTGTCTGTGTGTCTCCCGTTGAAAAGGAGCAACCTTTTCGTAGACTACAACACATTCAAAGTGGTATTCTCACCTTTGTCAGGTCGGATGATGTCACCATCCTACAAATATACCTGTGGAAAGAAGAACTCCCAGTAATGTGTATAGCACGTCATGTAAATGCGTACTGCTGCATTATCATAATGCAGTTAAGTAGGGGTTTGAATCCTGCAACTAACAACTGTATGAGAGTGTGTGTGTGTCTCCCCTTGGGAAAGAGCAACCTTTTTGGAGACTACAACAACACATTCAAAGTGGTATTCTCACCTTTGTCAGGTCAGATGATGTCACCATCCTACAGATATACCTGTGGAAAGAAGAACTTCCAGTAATGTTTATAGCACGTCATGTACATGCGTACTGCTGTAGTATCATAACGTAGTTAGGTAGGGGTTAGAATTCTGCACTTGATGACTGTGTGTGTGTTTGTGTGCGCTTCACGTGTGTGACACTGTTGGTCAATGTGCCGTGGGTTTTGCTTTCACTACCGTATGACATATCACAATGACAAGCGTATGTGCATTGCATGTCAGGTAGCTGTGTGGCACTTACATATACATACATGTGACCTCGATTATTTCATGGGGGGAACCCTGCTTTCTCCATTAACACATCTGTTATCTTTGCCAGGGTGTGCTGCTGCTTTACAGACCTGAGGTCACATCTGTATGCTTGTGACAAGCCTAGCCACTGCAATGATCTCTGGCCTAGGTCATCCGTGTCACACACACTCATTATGGTTTCCATTGAATAGTGTGAGTGAGGGTTTATGCCTGAGGTATATTTGAAACCTGTTCAAACGCAGCAAAGTCTGTCAATGATGGCTATCCATTATAGCTGTACAACAACCTTTGTGGATATGCATGTGGACCCCTTATTGCTTATGTGATCCACCAAGGGATTTCCAGATACCTTTAGAAATGAGATTATCAAAGGAGAGATGACGTAACACTTGGCTGTATGCATACATCGGTACACGCTCAACATGTTGGGGGCTAATACCCATGTGGTACTGTGGGGATACTATGTTTTGTGAAGGTGGATGACTGTGCTTTAGCTGGCTTATAGCTTTACAGCATGGGTTTGACAATGGGTATCTGTCTGTATGATACCCTTGTGGAGGATGTGTGTGTCATCTGGAGAATGCATTATAGCCCACAATATGCATTTCCAAACGTGGACGGACATATCCCTACTGTGTATGCTTGTACCTAAGAGAGCTATATGCCAAACAGGGGTGGTCCCAGGAATGGGTGCAGGTGAATAACACTGGTTACTGGCATAGTATAGTACCCGAAGGATCCAAATGTTACTGTGTGTCCTACATCTGTGTGTCAGTTGTCAAGACATCATCTAACAAATGTTTATGGTCAGGCTGTTGAGGTGATGTATACTACCAGAATGCAAACCAATGATAGATAGTAACAGTATCAAACCAAAGGATGGCAGGTACTCCACGACAATCGAAGCAAACCACTGAAAATAGCTTAAAAAATACTTCTTTTATTCCACAAAGTAAGCGCTTTCGCGTCTCCAAGGGCGCTTCTTCAGACTTGAAAACTTTTTTTTAAAGAAGTTTTTTTAAGCTATTTTCAGTGGTTTGCTTTGATTGTCGTGGAGTACCTGCCATCCTTTGGTTTGATTTCATAGAGATTTTTTGCTTGGAGGTACATTACCCCTGTGGTGTTTTCTTTCTTTTTTTATAGATAGTAACAGTATCCCCACAGCACAGTGTCAAACCATGTCATACGCACATGCATACTCAGGTTTCAAAATGTGTGTAGTACAATGCATACTGGCCACCAATAGAAACTATGGAGTGTTAACACTGTGTAATACAGGGCATGTCACCCTGCCCATGTGTCCACTATGCACGTACATGCAGACAGTGCACCTCCACCATGTTCACCAATGTACACCTGTGCTGCACATATCCCACACGTACTGTCCACTCTCTAACACATGCTGCCAATACTACACACATCAGCCAAGTGGCATGTGGGCGGACAATACAGTATTGGAATTAACACTGGTGTAAACAATACTACATTAAGAATTATAGCTTTAATGCATCATGCCTGCTCAGCTACACCTTCAAGGATATCATTACATTTTACTGCTGACAACATGCTAACATTGCTATACTGCTATAACATCACCCTGTGCATCAGCACCATGTTAGCCTGTTCCTGCATCAATGTTACAGATGACAGGGGGAGCACAGGTTTCATCATATGCACAGGGTGTGTTGTTGGTTTGCCAGAGGCCTACATTGAGCCATACAATTGACATGTGTGTGTGTGTGTGTGTGTGTGTGTGTGTGTGTGTGTGTGTGTGTGTGTGTGTGTGTGTGTGTGTGTGTGTGTGAGGGCCAAGAGCACTGGTATGGGCCAATGTTGATGTAATGTATGCGGGTATGTGTTAGCCCTAGGTGTCTGGTTTATGTGTGTGTGTCTGCATGCACACAGTTCCACCATGTGGCAGCCATATACAGGGATTTGTGGGACAGCCACAGACTGTACCTGCCAGGCTTTACAGATCACCATCTCTGGCCACAGATACGGTACCTGTGCCTGACAGGGGTGCTACTGACAGTATCAGGTACTAAGCCAGACTGGGTACTATCCTCAGAGGTAGACATATGTACACTGGACCCAGGTCCCTGCTGGGACTGTCCAGAGCCATGTGCACGTGGTCTTCTAGGACGGTCTATGGACAGCCCACCCCCAACATTGCTGGGGCTGGTGCAGGCACTACGGGAGCAGCTGTGACTTGAGGGACGTCCGCGGTGACTGCCAGCTGCTGATGTTGCTGGCATACGTCCACGTCTATGTCTCAACCATCCTGCACTGTCCTGACACATGGACATGACATTGCAGAGGACATCTAATGTCTCACCCCAATGTCTGTCAATGACCTCAGTGTAATTACAGATGACACCTGCTAGGTCACGGCTACTGTCATTTACAGTGGTGTTATTTGTGCCCTCTGTGCCCTTAGTCCCTGTCTGGTGTACGGTTCCATACATGCCTGTGCCTCCATGACAGCCTGGAACATGTGTGAGGTTGTAAGACCTGTGGCATGTCTGCCAGGGGCATGATGACCAGCAGTGCTCCAACGAGAACCCCAGGACATCTGCCTATGTGGTAACATTCCAGACATCTGGCTATGGCTGCTGTGTCCTGATGCATGTGCCATAGATACCACACTGTCCTGGCCATTGCTGACTGTACACTGTCCCTCAGCTAAGGGCATTGGTGATGATGGATATATAGGCAGTATGACTGTGTGCATGAATGGGGTGGACACTTGTGTACTGTTGATTGGTTGCCCAATGACAGACCCTGGCAAACATGCCTGTGCCTCAACACACCTTTCCTCATTATCACTATTTATGTCAGTGACATCAGGTTCCCTGCTGCACTGAACCAGCCCAACCTCTGCACCTGTGAGAGGAAGACAGGAAACACACTTTACGACCTGTACATGATGTCAGAACACATGCACACATGTACACATGCAAACATGACTCATGAACACATGAACACATGCACACATGCACACATGAACAAATGCACACATGAACAAATGCACACATGCACACATGAACACATGCACACATGAACACATGCACACATGCACACATGTACACAAATACACTCCTCACTAAAGCAGACACACACACACACACACACACGCCACCAGCAATCCAGAACATACTCAATAGTGGTTGATGGTGGGGTACAGTATCATAAGCCAAAGAGTCATATCACACATGTCAGCATGCAGGACATTTGTTGCTCAACAGCATGCAGTGCGAGTGTAGACAGTCCTTGCTAATAACAGTATACATGGCTTTGATGCATGTGTGTTGTTGTTCAGTGATTGGCCTCACCCTGGAATGCAATATGTACATGGACACAACATTGTTGTGCAAGTACTAAAAGCTCTTTAATGTCCTGTGTACCATCACTCACAGGTATACATACCATGGCTGGATGTGCATCTGTGTGTCATATAGATATCCATTTCTGCTTAGAGCATCTGTGTCTTTAGCAGATAATTGTGGACACAGGTTTAGCTCACGCATGCTATTTATACACACAGGATCAGTGGTGCATGTATACTTGATGGAATACCATTGCTCAACATAGCCATTGTACAGTAGTTATGGTGAGTGTAGAACATATTGTGGACATGCCAGTGCCAGCCATGACATGGCATGCAACAACACAACTGCAACATTAAACATCACACATACCCAATGCTTGTCATGTGACCTATGCACTCAATAGCATTACAAGACATATATGTGTCACTTTGTGCAAATGGTGATTGCTATGCATATTGTGTATAGGTGCATATGTTTGCACACACACAACATTGAGGTGTATAGCAATGGATGCTACGTGTAGTACTGTGGTTACTGTAACTGGATGGGGTGTAGTACCATGAGCCATCATCATGCAGCATCATGTGGTCACTCAAGGCTACTAATGTGTGCCAGACTGGCACCTGTCATGCTGTACCTGAACTGCAGTACCATGGCTACATTCACCATTTCACAGCCAGTTGTTACATGTGTTTGTAAGGTGCCCAATAGGGAGCATTGCCTAACATGAATGTGTTGTGTGTTGAAGAGTGTCGCACTGCCCCATGATAGGCCTCTACCCCTCAGGTATATTATGTGTGCTGTGTGGATGACATTTGGGATACTGGAGTGTGTCCTTACAGCGGGTGTCTGAATACAACATGTGTAGCATATTAACATGTACTGCGTATGACAAAGCTTTGTATGTTGTGTGCATGTGGATCAACTCTGCCTATCCAATATCCACTACAGTGTAGTCACAATTGTTTGGGATGCTCTGTGTATTGCATGTGTTTGAGGCAGCTACTCATGTTACTGAGATGTGCATAGTCTCATAGCAAACATGCACAGCATGCATTATGAGTAGGTGTGTTACATGTGTACATGGCCTACACCTCACCTATGACATGCACACTTTATTTGCAATATTAAATGTAGAACACACTCAACAGCATGGGTCTGCTGCCTTGCTGTCACACCAGAGGGACCTACAAGGATATGAGACTGGCAACAACTGTGGCGTTGCTACTGTGGGTTTGCAATCTTACAGTAGTACAACAGTTGACAGTCACAGGCCTACAGATTATGTTCCAAATTATCAGTATTGCACAACACCAGGCTCCACATCTTCTAACTACACAGTACACATCTCACATGTGCATGATCTACCAATAGAGGTAACAGTAGTCTACAGATATGCCATGTTACCTGCACGCTCCATGTGAACTTGCTGGGTGGCTCCGGCCTCCATGGTGATACATGTCTGCTGTTGTTGTTGGCCAGGAGCCACCAGGCTCAGGAGCAGCTCCTCCACTCTGGTGAGGGGGGATGGATGGTAACCCCACCACCTGTGGCAAGCTATTGTCTACGGACATCAGATGCACACTGCCGGACATGTCTAAGTAAATCACTGCAGTGATGGCATACCTGCTCATATGTCCGGTTATGCATGCCTATGTCATTTACCCTACTGGTTGTTATGACATCATCCTCAGCAGGACTATAGGTTGGGTTGCGATGGTGGGTCCCCCCTGGAAGACAATGAAACAATATGTGTGAGCAAGTCATGTGTCACACTTAACATTCTACAGTACAGATATCACTGAACTGCCATATATAGCAACCTATTGGCTATCAGAGGATGCACACTTTCAGTACCACATATCAGTGCTCAACCCACAACTGTGTGACAGTGCCAGGCACGCTCTATATATTAAACCATATTCTGCACAGCAACAAAGAGAAACCACTATGTAAGACTATACAACAGTACATGGCACACTGTCTGCAACACAATGAACCACCTAGCCACAGGAGGTATATATCAAGCTAATGCATAAAGAAATATGTCATCCATTGCAATGATTGTAAAGTCCAGTTACAGTATTACCAGTATAGCACACTAGTTGTTGATGGCAAACCCCTGCCTAAAATATGTGCACATTCGTGAATATAGGTGGCATACTGTTGTACTAGACTATACATGTTGCTAGATACGCACTTATATCCTGTAACACACATATGACTGAGGGCATGTTACAGGCATACCCACACATACATCAGACATACATACAAGACACAAAGGTATGGCAACCCAGAGGAGCTTTACGTGTGTACCATACAGTACTGTGTGTCATTACTTACAAAACATTATGCCTGAGGTATGTAATCTGTGAGGACTACAGGGAACACACAAAACAGTGGTTCCAAGCAATGTAGACATACACCATACTGTGCTGTTTAGGCCTACAGCTTCAGGTAGTACTACAGTTCATACAGGATTTGGATTCACCAGCAGTACCAATCAATAAGCATACATGTACTGCTTTAGCCTCCAATGGCACACCCCAGTTAACACCAAGGGACTATGTCAGACCATATGCCATACTGCTTTTACTGCCTAGGAATAGCATACACATCTTTTGCTGGGATCAGAGCTAGGACACAAAATACCATGACAGAAACAGTTTCCCACTAAGCTATCCCCCATATACACAACTTTGACACATTCACCATCACACTCAGTCAACCTCAGATAGCAATTATTTCAACAAGTACATGTGGGTGTGTATTGGTTCATAGGTATGTAATATGCTATTGGCCCTAGGGCCTATAGAAGCCTAGCCAGATTATACCCTTGCCTTTGCCACCCAAGTAATTTAATTTCATGTGCCCCTGTCAAGCAGAGCCACAGAGGTGATTCCTGGGGTGTATTTCCTATCTCCCATCCAATCATCAAGATTATTCATGATGAGTGCTAATGAAGAGCTTTGTTTGCTATTAATAGGTAGTTTGTTCCAGAGTATGGGATGCCTCTGAGATAAGAATCTATCCCTCCAGCATGTTCTGTTTATTGAGGTGACAAGGTTTAGGCCCCTAGAGCGTGTAGCTCATAGAGATTGTGATCTGTTTACGTGGAGCATGTCCAACAACTCTGGGTTTGACTTAGCTTTGTATGTTAGGCAGAGGTCACCTCTGGGTAGGCGATATGCGACACAGTCTAGCTGTGGTTTTGTGAGACGGTCTGCATAGGGCATTTGTTTGAGTCCGGTAATACTCTTTGTGAGGTATGTCTGTGGCCTTTCCAGTTGCTGTAGATGTCTTGTGAGATACATACCAAAAGGGACATTGTACTCTATAATGGGTTTTATGAGTGATGAGTAAAGGGGAACACTGACCTCTTTTTCCCTGGATGACACATCTTTTGTGATGAGGGGTGCCACATAGACAGATTACATGACTAGTGTGGCACTGTGATTATCAAAGGGAAGACTACTGTCCACCTGTGTCCCATGGTGTCTTATCACACTTTCGGTGTTAAGTAGACTACCACCTATGGGTACAGAGTTTTTACCAAAAGGGATGCCAATGCATTTTTGACATTGAGCTTGAGGCCATGGCTTTGTCACCAGGCAGCTTTCGCAGTAAATATGACTCTCTCTCTCTCTCTCTCTGTATATATATATATATATATATATATATATATATATACAGTCCACCTTTCATGGTGGGAATATCAATTATGTGAAGGATGTGACATATACAGTTATGTAATAATATTGCACAGTCTTGTGAGAAATGCATTGAAGGTGTTCTCAGCCCATGTAGCTTTGGCAGGCCTCACTGGCTGCAACACTGCAAACCTAACAAATCACACCCACAGCGTTTAACCACCACATGTCATATACCAGCACTGTATGCTGTCTTCTTTGCCACACACTACAACCTACATACAAATATGCGCATAACAACCTTCACCAACATATATATGTCCACCCTTCACAAACAGTTGCAGTATGTCCCTTGCTCTACGCACATGTACAGATGTTAATATATCTGACACAGATATATCTCTCCGTATGTATGTGCCATACACACACACGGTTCCCACTGTTGTAAGTTCCTACCTCACGGCTGACCTGTTGGGCCTTGCTGCAACATAAACAGGTATTACATGTGAGCATACAGTAATATTAGAGGGTATATATATATATATATATATATATATATATATATATATAGCTGCAAATGCTAGATTAGCATACTATCCTGGTACAGCAGTTGCCAGTGCTAAGCTACACGTTAATATGACTATCATGCATGTGCTACTTTGTCACATCAATGTTTATATAGCTGTATGCGCTACTCCCCCAAACAGCCATTGTCCACACTACTGTACAGAACACAGATAACATGGATCAGATGTTTGACATTTAATGCTGAGCTACATATGTCACAGTTATGTCCCATTGCACACAGCTACACACTGATTTGTCCAGGGCAGTAGTTATGCAGGGCATCTCTGCATAGATACGTACTGCTGCCAAATATGGATGTTTCAAATTATGTAGAATACTCTTCAAAAACATCTACTAGATGCCAGTAAATACATATCTGTTACATACCTTTACTTTGTATGTGTTGGTATTATTACGTTCTGTGTGTCTTTGGCTTTTTTTTTTCTGTTGATGTGGGTGTGTGTCTCTCTCTCTCTGTCTCTGTCTCTCTCTCTCTCAATATCTGCAATGGAATGATTGCGTGTGTGGGCAGCAAGTACAGCCTGCTTATATAGGTATCTGCACATGTGCATGTGATGGCCTCTGTACCAGTTGGTGGCCACCATTTGGTAATTACATGCAGCCTGCTGTGTGGTAATTGCAGTACTCACTGTCATAGCAATTCAATGCTATAAATTGCTAAGTCAGGTAGGTGTAGCCCTTTCAGCTTTCCAAAGTGGGGCCCATGCTTGTTTGCTGTGGACACCGTTGTGTAAGTCAGAAGGTTGGTATACTTCTTATATCTGAAGCTAGGGATGTAGCCAGTGATTTAAATGTTGTACTCAGACCTGAATGTTGCCACTTCCAGTACACAGTTGTCAGTGTAGAATTATACTCACCTCTACAAATGCTAACACAAGATACATGGGAGTATGTAGTTTCTTTTCTACTTATACAATTAACTGCCATACAAAAGTAGTTATTGAGATGTATTCATTTGGCACATGAACTGTTTGTGAACTGCTATACTGTGAATATTAATGTACTCACTTCTGCACAGTTTGTGCTTTTTTATTGTTGACATTAGCACAGGATGCTCAAGAAAACTGGACAATTCCAGTACTGAGTATGCCTACCTACATATTTGGTAGACCCTGAACATACAGGTATATTGTGCATTTGGGTGGGGATGCAGACATGCAGAGAGCATTATGTATTATTGTGTGAATTTTATCTTGCTGGACTTAAAGGGTTGCTGTGTACCTGTTAGTTTAGCAAGGGAAGTAGCCTGCATAGCTCCCAACTGTGGACCTATCCAGATGGTAGCCAGATGTTAGGCTGTTATTCTCTGTGTGTGCAATGCACAGGTCTTTTCAACACTGGTACAATGGCATTGTTACAGTCATTTGCTACCAGTACATGGCTACATCCTTTGGTATTTCAGTGTTGTACTCCTACATAAGGGTATGTTTGTGGAACTCCTTCCAAAGCTATTTGCACAGTGTGTAACAGCAGAAAAGCTGTTATGCCTGTGTGTTTCTGCCTCGGCCAGGCCTCTGAAAAACTCAGGTACATATTTGAACAGAGTGAGGTAAAGGTAGGTAAAAGTGAGGTACACCTTCAAAATATTAGAGACAGTAAGTGGAGACTTCAAGAGAACCAGTGCATATGGATTACTACACCTTTTCTGAAGTACAAGCAGTGTCTAACTCCTACATATTATCATTATTCATTAGGTGTAATACCCCACCTTTCTGCCTAACGTCTGTACTTTTCAGGGGATTCAGAGAGACACAGCTAACATATGTTTCAAAATCAGGGACATCCCTGAAATGTAGTCACAGTTGGGATGTATGTCCTCTGCCCTAATCAAATATGCCACTGTTTGTCCTGCTATGATACTGGGTGGGGGTTGTAAAGTGCTGCTGTAACATTATTTCCTGCTAGAATGTCTGGTTCTCTTATCACAGTCATGTAATGCAATTCCACAACAACTGCTGGGAAAGTTCCACAGAACAGGTTTTGTGTTATGGCATTCCTATTTTTCCTTTACATTCACTCATTCTGATGCATGATATATCTATTTCAGCAACAACCTGCTGTATACTTACTGTGGCTTAGTGGTACTTCATGCAGTCTAGTGTGTCCAAGGTCCGGGGTTTGAGACTGATAGAGGTGTTTTATTTTGCTGCTGAGCAGAACAAGGCCCCTCATATGCAGGGTGACTAAGGCACTTTTAAGCAGTTGTAAGCGGGTTTGCGCGGGTTTGCGTGAAGCTTAGCAATACTTAGCTAAGCGCACACAAGCGTACACTCGCACAAACCTGCTAACTACTGCTTAAAAGTGCTTACTCCCGCTAACCCTCGCGCTCATTTCTTTTAAAGAAAAGAAAATGGCGAGATAGGAAAGTGGTAAAAAAGGGACACAAAGAGGGAAAGACAGTAGGGAAAACAGCTCTGGATGTGCAGGACGAGTGTAGGAAAGGACCATAGCTGCCCATTTCTTTTAAAGCAACAGCTGTGCATATGCAATAATTTTGGAGGGAAATATGAAACCTTCGACCCCTGAGAGAGGGGTGAGGACAACAAAGTATGTTGTACTGCCAATTAAATTAGATTTTATATGTCCAGCAGACATGTGTGCAAAATGGGCAGCTATGTATGGGGCATAATTTTTTTTGGAGCAGATTGCCCTTTTATTTTCCAGGTGAGAGTTGAATGTGGGGTAGGGGATGTAGGTATATTTGGGGAGGTAGGTTGGGGAGGTAAACAGACAGGACAAACAAGACGCATACAGGGGCAGAATATGACATATATGGGGGGAGAACAACATTGACAGGGAAGGATGTTTGGAAACTGCAAGCCCATGAGCCCATAGATTGCAACAGTGGAACTGAGATCCCCACCCATGGGCAGTCACAACTGCATCTTCACAGCCCAGAGGGTGGGTGTGCTGGGGGCTGTGTAGGAGGGGCAGGCTCACCCATGAGTCGCGCCACTCGTGCCTCAAGCTGGCATAGAGGATCAGTGACAGAACGCTGGATCTCCCTACGCACCACAGCCTGGACCATTCGGAGGGTGAGAGGTGGCCCTCCTCTGCCCACACTTGTATGGGGGGGACAAGCCCCATCCCCTGCAGCACTTCCACCCAAAGGTGGCACAGGCCCAATGGAGGAGGATGTCCCAGGCTGGGCACCAGACCTGCTGGTGCCAGGTGCCATCTCCAGCTGAGGTGGGACAGGTGGGTCCGCTGGGACCGGCCTTCCCATACGTTCTATGTTTAGGAGGATTTAATGACAATATGGGTTGGTAACAGCCAACAGCATTCCAAATTAGTTGTAACAGCATACAGTTGTATTCCCATTAACCAAACACACCAGAATTCCAACAATTGAACAACAAGCATAACACATGCATATACAGAACAACAGTGGACATTCCAACAGCATGCAGGATTAATTGGTGGTAACAGGCCACCAGGATTGTGGTATTTGAAAAGGGCACATGCATCAAAGTAAATGCAGATATTTATAAACCAATAGGACATGTGTCCCAACAAATGTTTTGAGATTAGACATACCCAATGAGGTGTGGAATTGCATTGTTTATGCACATACAGCAGGCTGTAAAAAGATACCTCCATTAACAACTTATATAAACTTATAGTTTACACTACATTCCTATTGACTGCAGGTATATATCCCCTACATGTATTATCACACTAGGCAATGTCCTTTAAATTGTGAAATGGGTTTTGCTAGTTCTTTATATACCTGACCTGTATCTGACATACAAACTGTCCAGGATGCAGATGTTACTGCTACATATTTATATATTATATTTATATTTATATATCTACATATCTAGATGTATTCAGGTGACATTATCAGTTATATTTTAACAGTCCCTTACATTTCTAGCAGCTCACTGACATTTCTGGGGAACACAATAACAAGCTACTCATGTGCCAGATTAACCTGTGCATGCCGGCCATGAACCAACAGTTGTGGACTGTATATATGCTTAACAGCTACTGGCACTCCCTTCATCCACTTTATATGGGCCTACCCAAGTGTGGGTTGACAGCGCTTAATACAACAGTACTATTTCTATAATGCAAGAGTACAACAACATATCAAAGAAAGTGACACGGACACACTCCAGGAATTATACCTTTATTAATTACATAACACACTTTTCTAGAGGCTCTTTCATTTATTTGATATAACAGTGCATGCAGAAGACTTATTCAAGACTTATTATATCTTTATTAATGGGTTACAACACTCTTTTTCAGGCTCTCTCACTTATTTTATATAACAGTACATGCAGAGAAATTATTCACGACTTCTTATACCTTTATTAATGGGTTACAACACCCTTTGTCAGGCTCTCTCACTTATTTTATATAACAGTATATGCAGAGAAGTTATTCAAGACTTATTATACCTTTATTATTGGGCTACAACACTTTTTTTCATCTCTCTCACTTATTTTATATAACAATACATGCAGAATAATTACTAACCTGCCTGGTGCCCCAGCCTTTGCAGCCTATCTGGATAGGCTTGCTGATTCACAACATGGACACCTGCAGCTGTGAAGTAAATGAAGTGATATTGAGACATACCTATCCATAATATAGACTACAATAGCAATTCTTACATATGTAATTCCATGGCTACCTACTCAGTAGTGGGGCATTTTCCATCCCACGGGCCTCCTGTATCCACTGGTTCAGTCAGTCCTTCTTGCATCTCTTCATGTCTGAGTAGTGGTGTCTGACCTGCTCACCAGTCCGAGGGACTTCTGTGGCACTGGTGAGATCATGAGCTAGATGGTTCCAGGCTTCCGCTTTGTATTGGGTGCCCTGGAACTGGCCCTGCAGGAGTCTCTCTTCATGATTATGGACGAGGAGCCAAACCATTACTTTTGACTCCTCAATGCCCCAACGTTGCACTCGAAATCAAGAGCCCTCTCCAACACCGGCCATGCTGACTGCAGATGGGAGCTACAACCAGCTATGGCAGCTATATCGGGAATAATAAAAAAAAAATAAAAGTTTTACATTTTATAATTGTACAGGGGTTTAGAATGTGGGGGAGTGTAGTGTTGGGTATGTACACATTTGAGCGGACTCGCTCTTGTCAGTTGACATTTCCCAATTGAGAGACTTGCAGGGGTGTGGATTTTTGGACTGCTTGGCAGTCTGACACGCCCCGTGCACTCGTGCATGCTCCATGTTAGCCTTAGAGTTGAGGCAGCACACCCTCATTAATATGCGTGGCGCGCTGCCATCTTACTCTCAGACTGGCATTTCCGTGTAAGACTAATTTAGTCTTACACGGAGGATTCATGAATCCTGGGAATTGTTTAGCACAGACATAAAGTTGGATGTGCCAGACAAAAGTGAGAGTATTGGCTTCAGAAACCAATTTTGTGGAAACACAGCAACACACAAATCAGGCAATGCTGAGACAGGAAGCAGTGGGAGTGAACACTTGCTTGTGCTCCTGCAAACAACTATGATAAATGCATTAAGTCACTAAGTAATACTATAAGCCAAGGAAATATCAAAAGTAAAACAGTTGTGATTCTTCACTTAAGAGTATGTTCAGAAGACTAGTCTTCAGGAAAATATTTGATACAGAAATATAAGACTAATTGTATGCATGCAAGTGTGTGTGTGTGTGTGTGTGTGTGTGTGTGCGTGTGTGTGTGTGCTCATTCGCATGCATGTGTGTCTCAAATGTCTCTGTTGTAGAAGTACAGATGGGAAATCTAAGGGACTAGATTGACTTAGTAATAAGGAAAATATGTTATATAGGTTTATAAGTGTAAACAGGAAGTTAATACTGTAATGAAGGGGCTGAATATAGATTAGAGAAATTTTTAATGAAGGTTCTTATGTAGTATTAACTGTAGAGAGAAAGGGATGAGCAACAAGTCATAGCATGTCAACAGATACACAGAAAATGTGTCAATAAATCCTAATAAGTCTTCAAAGGAGGTGGTATTGGAACTGATCTTAACATTAAGGACTGAAATGGTAGGATGTCCATAAGACTGTTTGTTTTCATCCCAAGTTAAATAAAATCTTATTAGTATGGAAGACCCAGTAAGGTAAGATCTACAGTGTAGACAGAAGGCCAGTTTATTAAAGTAGCAAGTCAGCTTATGCATCATGTGTTTGTGATGTGGAAATAAACCATGTCATGCAGAGAAAACCTTTGCAAATACAGGGAGAGCATGCAGGCTCTACCCATTCAGCACCCAGAGGCCAGGAGTATAGCCTGGACTTTAGAATTTAGATGCCAGGAATAATAAAGAACTGAGGTGGGAGCAGGGTCCTTTTGCAGTAGCCCTATTCCAGAAATGGTTCAGTAGTGGATTGATGATTAAGAACGCAGCAGGACCTGTTGTCTTTCAGCACAAAACTGGGGGCAAAGAGAAACATAAAATAATATGTTAGTCAACACCACCAGAGGACTCAATAAACTAATGGTTATATTACTGTACATCACAAATTTCAACAAACTATAACATTTAAGCCAATATGAGCTTAACATGACATTTTCATACCAAACCACTGTGAAGGGACTTTTTAACCGGGTGGCAATACAGTACAGCAGATAATGTAGTCATCTGCCCAGCTTTCTAGAAAATATGGATGACATATATATCACACTGCTTAGCATTTTAGCAATTTTTTGGGAGTCAAGAATAATCCAACTGGACTTTGACTGTCTCTGAAGCAAAAAGCAGGAAGATGCATGAAGTGAACTGCTTCCTGAAGATAGGTAGGGTAAGTTAAGCACCTGGGAAATTAACTACAAATCCATTCGCATTAATATCTTTATTAGCAAAAGTGTTAAAGGACTGTAAAATACATTTTACTTCTTTGCAGGGAGAGCAAATTTCTGGAATAGGCAGTGCTTGGCTGGTAACATTTTCTTTGATCTCTGTAAACATCCTGACATAGGTCTTTAGTCTTAGTATTGTAGCAGGAAGATCACTCCCAATGTGTCACGTTCTATTTCAACAAGTTATGTTTCTTCAACTTTTACTGAGTAAATTGAAACCCTGACAAATGGAATGCCTTTTCATATTGTATTTTGACATAACAATTTTAAGATGTGCTGTCTGATTTAACTTTTATTTTAATGCCCATGGAACTTGCTCAGTAACTTTTTGTGTGATATCAGTTTAGATTTCTAATATATATTATAAATAAAAAAAAATAACATGTTGATCCATGAAGAAACAGTACAGATTTTAACAGAAACAGATTTTCTCTGCTTATAATTATATCATCCCATAATGCAAACTGTTTCTCTGAGTAAAACATCTGCATAATTCCATAAGATAAACTAGCTTGCTTTATTTTCTGAACGCAATGGATATTTTTAAATGAATGTTATTATTGATTCACTGGTGGTGGTGAGAAATGAAAAATCAACACAAAACAAATGAAGTATATATAAATATGTTTTTACTGGAAATGAAAAAAATATGACATTTCAGAAGGGAAAGATATGGCTGGAAATATAGGAGAAATTATGTATGTGAAGTGGATTCATGTTAGAAGCTGAAAGTGGAGACGGGTTTTACGAAGAGCTAACATCAATATGTAAGTTGTTCATGGAACAGAATAAAGTGCATCTGACTCAAAACTTGTTCTTTTATGTTCTGCCTTGGAAGTGAAGTATACTTCTGAGTGCTTTTTTTCTTTCCTCAGATTAAAGCTACTTCATCTGTATGGTTGCCGCACCATGTACGATCTAAAAGCCATTAAAGACACAAACAAAAATGTTAAGGTACATCATGACCTTTCTGTCCATTCTTCACATCAGGCCTGAAGGAATAAATGATGATTGTTGCTGCCTTCAAATGAACAGTTTATACAATAGTGTAATGCCTGCAAGTCTGAAGAGTCAGTCACTGCTTTAATTTTGTCCTAAGAACTCTTCAGCTACTGGGCTTCCGGATTCGGGAGTTTATATCAAGTGGCAATGTAATTGGAACAATTAAATGTGCAGATTTCAATAAGAGAGCAATTTTATTTTTCTGCCAGCCAGAGTAACTTCTAGAATTATGTAATCACATTACTTAGCAATGTGAGTACATTTCTACAAGCTTTTGGCTTCATTTGTGATATAGACATAATCAACAGTATATACATTTAAATAAATATGTGGATGGTGCACCAAGCTTCTTTTGCCTGTTTTAAGGACAGATAGGCAGACAGATGGAATATATATGTAGCTGTTTCTATATCATACAGAAACTACATAACCGGCACTTGTAAATTTGCTGTAGATTGTTACCATTAAAGGAATCTTTTTTATATTTTAATATTTGTGGTATATGCAAATGTTGTTCTCATGTTTATGAACTGACAGTGATATTCAAGAATAATAATTTTCTCACAGAATAAAATTCTAAATGAATATGTTGGATACAGACCAAGTGTTTTAATCACAGATGAGAGGAGATAAATGTTCAGTCTTATTTTACTAGAAAAAGCTGGGCCACCGTACCATGTACAAATGTTTTTCTGTGTGAAAACTGTGTTCAGATCATTAACACATACAGCATAATACAGTTCACATTGCTTCACACAATAAGCCTTGTGCACATGTATCTTCTGGAAAGTCTCAAAATAAAAACCCCATTAGGAGGATTCTGGGCCATATTCCATGGGGCATGTTAGAAACTGTTGGTACAACACCACATTCTATTGCCATCTAGGAGTCCGAAAATCTATTACCTAAACACTAAATGCAATAATAATCACAGATTAATGACACTTTTCTCAATACAATGACAGATTGTTCATACCCATGATACATTCCTTGATCACTTTGTGAAAACTGTGATTAGTGACTTCATATTTCAGAGGAATTATGGAAATGATGAACACGTGTGTTTTATGCATGTTATCATAAATAAAATAAAAAATATTGGTGCACACTGATACATCAATCAGCCCGTGGTACTGTGATAGTCTTTTTCCCACTTGGTACTTGTATGCATTCTATTCCAGACCTCTCCTTTTGTACGTCCTATTTACAGTCTCCAGTGCAAGCAGAAGGTAAGACTTTCATCTGCATTACTCTGTATTCTGCCCCAGGCTTCTTTAATGGGTTCATGCATCTTGGATGAAAATTAGGCTACATGCAGGAGACATGGAAGGAAATCAACTCCCCTACCCACCTTTTACCACTGGTGTCAACACCGGCATACCTGATGATGGTACAGGGATTCATTTGCAAAGATTGGACATTCTAGCCAAGTGAGGCACATGCCTCATTCTAACTAATGAAGTGCCGCTTTAGAACTTATGCACAATTGTGGTACATTCTGTAAAGACAAAACTGGATTCAAAACATCTGAAAGAGAGTTTCCATTCAGCACTACTACTGTTATATGTGCCTTCAGGAAATAATATTCTGAGTTAAATGATGCTGGTTTAATTGATGTGACCAATAATTTCCCTTTAAGTAAATAATGTTATTGTCACTGACAGATGAGGTCCACAATTGCTTCCATAATTACCTAAGTAAATTGGAGTTACCATTACAAAGTATAAAGTGACGTACGTGCCTCACAATGTGCTCTTTTTTAAATTCGTCACTGGACTAAACTTTTTGAAACCTCAAAGCCACTCAATATACATATGACACTATAATCACTAGGTATAAGCTCCATTACTGGCACTTATCTTAATGCCTACCTTATCTTGAATGGCAAAAGATTCAAAATGAATGCGGCAGACATCAGTGTGACCAAACAAAATTCATGCTGTTTCAGTGCAAAAATCTGGTTAAATAATATTTTTCATAGAGCATACTTTTAGCCCACTGTGAACCCAGTTTAAAGACTATATCTAGTTTAGATAATAGTTTTTTTTGCTAGATTTTACGATTTGTTTTAATTTTCATGCAGAAAGTACCCAATAGGATCCAGAATCAAATAGCTGAGTAGTTATATTTCAGAATCATCTTTATTCCCAGTATCATTTTTGGTGAAGTGACTAATCCCAGCAAAATGAAATTCTGAATTCTTGTCACTTGTTTAGTGCCAGACTTCAAGCCTTCAGGAAACAACGGAAATGTTATATTATCTGTACACTTATCTCAGAAAAGTATGTAATTTTGCAAAGCATCCTTTATTTTGCCTCATATTTTTGTCCTGTCCTTTACATTTTTTTTTTTGATTTTCTAATGTGAGACATTAGAAATTTGTGCTGCTTATTCTGCAGAAAATGAATGTTGATACAAAACTTTTGGTACTTACGTATTACCGTAACCAGAAGCATAACCTGGTGCAATTCGTAAGATTATCGGAAAATGACTATATGTTACATTTGAAAGGATTATGTAAACTCCTAATTACTGTTGCACCACATTGCCTTTGAAACTCAAACAGGAATAAACCCAAAATCTTCTTCGTTTGTTAATGTCCTGTACTGCCATGAGTTATTGGGAAAGTATAGTGAACATGACTGTTGCTATACATATGTAGTTTCTGGTGGAATACAGAAAAAGTCACTGTTCATCCAAAACAGGAATAGAAACAAACCAGCTATCCAAACACTGAATATTTTCATCATGGTTTACTGCATTTCATTTAGTTTATGTGTTAACAAAGGAAGGATTATACTGTTAATGGAACCAGGAGCCCGGGAAACAAAGAACATTTCAAACAGTGCTGTACACATAAATAGATTTCCCCGTTTTTGCCTATGCACAATTATTTTGTTTTTTCAACCTTCTGGGCAGTCGTAAACAGTTACAGGATTTCTGATGTTTAAAAAAACATAGAGAAAGACGTCAAGTCTGATTCAGGGGTTAAAATACAGAACACTGCAATGCAAAAATTGCACAAAAAGCAGACATGTTAAAGTCATACAAAGCAGAAGAACCAACATGAAGCAGAAACAGGTTATTAGTGCATGTGGTCAGTCATTTATTTGGCAAAGGGATGCTACCCAGGAACAGGAATTGTTCCGTTACTCCTGTGGTTCAGATCCAAATTGCTGCAGTAGTCATTAGGAGTTTACACACCCCTTTTTACTTTAACATGAAGTTGTTTCCCTTTCACATTGTGAATTACAGTGGGTTATAAATCTGGTTGCGATAATACGTAATAATAATACTCAACTTTCTAAGTTAATTAGAGTAATATATCAAAACTGTACCTGATTTGGGGCCTTTGTGCCCATATTATTTTTGACTTTGCCCTTAATTCTTGAACAAATGATCTGAGAGCAGTATAGAAAATTGAACAGAGAGCTATATCTACACCTGTATAGTTTATGCTCTGCAAATAAATTATATTATATTCTCAATGAAAAACTATAGAATAGCCTAATAATTTCTCTGGAAAGAAATGAAAAAGTGCTTAATGCTCACCTACACTCTGCTGTGTCTTGAGCAGACCCCTTAACTGCCTTGTTTCCCATCAAAAAGCAGATACAGACCTCCGGTTAATACATTTATTTTTCTTACTCTATTCAGAATAACTCAAGACCACTGGAAGTATTTTTCTAGCACAAAATTCTCATCCCATTCTTTAAGTTGTTACACAATACAGAATATAAGCATTTCTTATGTTGCAGCCATACCTCTCAACTGTCAAGAACTCTGCAGACTGCACAGATATTTGCCACACATTTTTGGTCTGGTCCTCATACAATTTGTGGCTTTCTAGCAAATCACTGAAGACTGCAGTCACTAAATAAAGAGTTTCAGACATAATATTAATCAGAAAATGCACGTTAATGCAAAATCTATTAGCCTAGCAACTTTCTAAGGTTATAAATGCCATTGTTTAAATATTTTAAGAGAAAGCAGGGGTTGAATAAGGTATATAGTATTTGACTGACAGCGACTGTATAAAAGATTATATGTGATATATAATTTATTTATTTATTTTATTTATTTGCAGTTGTTTAACCAGGATAGTCCATTGGGCCTAAAGAACCCGTTTTCAATGGAGTCCTGGGGAGAAAAGCTCCACATACAGATAATACAAAGATTATAGTCCACATACAGATTATACAAAGGTTATGTTACACACAAAGTTTACATGAGAAATTAAAGAAAAACATTGTAAGATTGCAGGGTACAAATAAGGAGTTATATGCTAGAAGCCAGCATGAATTTGCTGGTTAGGTTTTGAGAAAAAGGAAAAGAGGAGAAGTGTTGGGAGTAGCGAGTAGGTTATGAGGGATGTGTACAGGAGCATTCCCAAGAGGATTTTAGATGAGAGTGTAGGGATTTTTTAAAGGATGGTAGGTTGGTAATGGTTCGAATGCAGGGGGGAAGGGAGTTCCATAGGCGTGCTAGTGAGAAGGACAGGAGGTTTTGTCCAGGAGGGTGTAAGGGTCTGTGAACTTCTATGAAGTTTTGATTATTAGATCTTAGAAGTCTTTGAGTTGTTTGTATTTTGAAGGTAGATGAGAGAGAGGGACAGAGGGATGGCTGGAAAATGGGTTTATGTGCATAGGTGAGCTGAGTGTAGGAGAGGTAGTTGGGAAGCTCTAGCCAGTTGAGTTGGAGGAGAGGTTCACAGTGATGGGTGGATGATTTGTTACTGGTGGCAAATCTGGCTATTTTATTGTAACAAGAGGACAGCTTGGTTTTCAGAGAAGATTTTAGGTTTGTAAGAAGAGGGGCACCATAGAGAAGGGAGGGAAGGAGAAATGTGGTAGAGAGAGTAATTTTGGTAGTTGAGGTGAGGAACTGCTTGTGACGGTAGAGCATGCCCAATTTTTGATGAGTTTTCTTTATATTTAGTAGCAGATGGGAGTTGAATTTGAGCTTGTCATCAGTTTGGACACCCAGTAGTTTGGCTTCAGATACCAGCTCAAGAGATGTGTTGTTTTGGCTGGTGATAGTGAATAGAGATCTATCAAAGTAATTTGTTTTGGAGGGGGTAAATATCATAAGTTTAGTCTTAGCAGCATTGAGTGCAAGATGGTTGTCTTTCATCCATTGTTCTGTGGTGGTGAAAGAGTCTTGGGTGAGTTTTAGAAGAGTTGGGATAGATGAGGAAGCACAAATGATTGTGGAGTCGTCTGCATATTGAATAATGTTTTCAAGGGGGATAGAGTGGTAGAAGTCATTAATAAAGATATTGAAGAGGAGTGGACCTAAAATAGAACCTTGTGGAACACCTGTAGGGGTGTTGAGGAAGGAGGAGGTGGCTTTTTTCCATTTGACGGCTTGTTGCCTATTAGAGAGATAGCTAGTAAACCAATGTAGGGAAGAGGGGGTAAGGTTTAGGTTAGATAGCTTAGTAAGAAGTAGGTTATGAGAGATAGTATCGGGGGCTTTAGAGAGATCGAGTAGGATGATAGATACAGTGAAGCCAGAATCTCTTGCTTTATTCACTGTTTCAAGGAAGGCTAGGAGAGTGGTCATGGTGCTATGATGGGGTCTGAATCCGTGCTGTGTGAGAGTTAATAGATTGTTGTCCAGAAGATGGGGAAGGAGCTGTAGATGGATACATTTTTCTAGAACTTTTGAAGGGGGAGACAGGATGGCTATGGGATGGAAATTGGTAATGTTAGTATTGTTCCACCTTTGTGTAGGGGAATGATGTAAGCTTTTTTCCAGATTTGGGGAACAATACTTTCTTGGATAGAGCGGTTAATTAGTATGCTGATAGGGAGGGCAATGGCTTCTGCAGCTATGCTAAGGTAATATGAGGGAATGTTATCTGGGGCATTGGTGCATGGTTTTAGTTGTTTCAGGAGTTTATATATGGTGGATGTGGGAATAGGATTTAAGGAGAAAGGTGGGGGTGTGGTGTGAGTGCGGGAAGTTGGAGGGGAGAAGCATGAAGAGGGGTGGGAGAAGTTGGAGGGGAGAAGTCTGAGGAGAAGTGGGAGAAGTTGGAGGGGGAGAAGCAAGAGGAGAGGTGGGAGAAGAGTGAGGAGAAGTGGAGGTAGGAGAAGGAATGTTATTTGAGAAAGAGGAGGTAAGTTTGGTGATAGAGTCTATGAAGAAGGAATTGAATTGGGTAGCAAGATCTGTGTCATCTACATTTGGGCAGGGGATAAGGTTTTCTGTGGTTCCGGGTTTTAGGAGCATAGTTATACCCCGCCAGAATTTTGTACCATGCATGAGGATTGGACAGCATGTATGTCTATTTAATATGGTCAATAAAGCTACTGAAAATCTGTCAACATGGTTTGTTTTCATTTATATAAATGTATCATTGATTATATTGTGATAATTCAATAACGATGTTTCTTGCTTGAGAAAAAAGCAATTTTTAAAATCCATTCCTATTTTTGGGGTTTTGCCCCTCCCGATATTTTCTTTTTTTTTTGCCATTTTTAACATCAAGTAGCTTTACTGACCATATTAAATAGACATACATGCTGTCCAATCCTCATGCATGGTACACTCTTTCTAGATCCTGGCTGTTATACAACAAAGGTTCATTGTTGTTGTTGTTGTGTCCTTCGGCTTTTCCCAGTTAGGGGTCGCCACAGCGGAACTCCGGTCCACTAATGATTGGCAGTTGATTTTTACATACTGAGTTGCCAGCCCTGAAGCACAACCTTCAATGAAGGTACACCCATTCATGCGTATCTCCACGCAGAAGACGCTCTAGCTGAGAGTCGAACTGGACAGCGTCTTACTGTGAGGCGACAATGCTACCGCAGCACCACCACCGTGGACTATACAACAACAAAGGTTCATTGCCATTCAGAAATGAGCATGTTGATTGGACAGTCTGATTAGCATGCCTGTTATAAATCAAGCATATAACAATAGAAAAAAGTCTGGCCACTGAATTTCCTTTCACCAATCAGACTTTCTATTGGTATATGTTGGGGAGTATGGAGCAAAATATAAGAAAGGTAAGGTATGTTCTGGAAAAGTAAACAAATAGAAGCTTTCCTGATATTCCTTATATGTTTGCACTGTCCCTCATAAATCTGTCTCTCTTTTTTTTCAGATTGTTACAAAAAATGTCAATGGAGATTCTTCTTTTCTCTGTCACTTCTCCTGTACTGATGTACTCTGCAAGCATGGGGACATAAGTTCTAAATGCAAGTGCAGTGCAGTAGCATAGGGAAAGCAATAGGAAGAAGATAAAAGTGCCCTTATACAAATACATTATTTAAGAAAGACAAGTCATTTATTTCTTAAATAATGGAATTGTATTTGTATAATAACAATAATTCACTTCTGTTTGTGGGTATATCAGGATTTACACACAGTTGGCTTTGTTTAATCACTCGGGTTTTGCCCTTGCGATCAAATCACACCAACCGTGGGTAAATCCTGATATTCATGGATTATAGCTTAACTAAGCCACTTATTACATCACATTTCCCTGAGCTTATGCCAGTCTAAAATGTTTTACATTTTACAGTCCAGTACCAGGATTTACCATTTCAAAATTAGTATTTTATTTTACTTCAACATCCCTGCATGTCATATCCTTTCCCCAGATAGATGTCTTTAATCTCCCCCAAATTTGGTTATAACAGAAGACCACCTGCTATCATAAACATTGGAAATTTGGCTACTATTTTGTCCCTATGTGGTCAAACCACTTTTGTGGCAATCAACTTTTGCAGTAACTAATGCGCAGTGCCTTGTACATGCTTGTGAGCACTGTAAATGTTGCATGCTTATACTGTTACATATTCTGCATTACTGCTACTTTACCCGTTACAATGTGTATAATGACTGTCACAGATTATATAATGCATGTATTCATTACACAATGCCCTTATATAATGACATTTCTAACTTTGGGGCCATTTTTCAGCTTTGATCATATATAAAAATGTCTGCTCACAATCAATATTGTTACTAACCTTAAAAAAAAGATAACCGAATAAGTGAGACTAGTTTTGTGCTTTCTGCCTAACACATGAATATTGAAGATGTACTCATTTTGCTGTTTTGTATACTTCACCAGGAACATGTGTTACTCTATGCTGTTTCCTTCCATCAAAACCAAATTCTGCAGCTGCTTGCTCCAAAGGTCTCTAACAAGTGAAACATAGAAGCGAATAGAAGTTATGTACTTACCATAACTTGGTATCTGTCTTGTCCAGTTTCATTATGCATCATGAATGGGTCTTTGGATCCATCCTCGGATCCAAGCCAGACATTTCTCAGACATACAATCTGAGCCTCAAACTCCATCCCCTCTCATAATGCTTCACTCCCCAACAAACCCTCAGATCAAGTTTCTGCCCTAATAATAAGGTGAATATTCCCAAGATAAACAAGAAACAGAAACAAAGGTCCTACCTAACTCCAAAGTAGGAGTCAGTGGGTTCCTTAGTCCTCTAAGTTACTCTCAGCTGCACAAGGAAGGAGGAATGAGGGCGGGAAGTGATGCATAATGAAATTGGACAACGCAGATACCAAGTTATGGTAAGTACATAACTTCTAATCTGATGTTGTCCATTTCATTATGCATCATTAATGGGTCAGAGTCCCCAGCTATACAAATCCTGGGAGAACCACAAGGAAGGATATGCCTGAGCACTGCAGAACCAAAGGATGCCATGTTCCTGGAAATAATGTCCAACTTGTAACGAGATATAAAGGTATGAGCTGTGGACCAAGTAGCTGCAGCACAGATCTCATCAATCTGAGTTCTAGCAGAGAAGGGTGAAGAGGTTGACATACATCTAGTTGAGTGGGCTCATACCAGAAAGAGATGTAGTTTGCCTTGTTGGGAATAAACCATCACGAAGGGCTTTTCATCCAGAAAAAAGGAGGTCATTGTCCCACTGTACTCATCCCTCATTAGACCCATTATAGAATACAACGCCCCATTTGGTATGTACCTCTCAAGACATCTGCAACAACTGGAAAGGCCTCAGAAATACCTCACTAAAAGAATCACAGGCCTAAAGCAGATGCCCTACGCTGACCGCCTTAAAAAACTCCAGCTATACTCTGTCGCATATCGTCTACTCAGAGGCGATCTCTGCTTAACATACAAGGCCATGTCAAACCCAGAGCTGTTGGACATGCTACACTTAAAGAAATCCCAATCCCTCAGAGCTACACGCTCCAGGGATCTAAACCTTGTCATCACAATAAACAAAACATGCTGGAGGGATAGGTTCCTGACCCAGAGACTCCCCAGACTCTGGAATAGATTGCCCATACATGTCAAGCAGAGTGCCTCTTTGGACCTCTTCAAGAGGAACCTTGACGATTGGATGGGAGAAAAGAAATTCACCCCAGGGATCACGTCAGTCGCCCTGCTAGACAGGGGTCCAGGAAAGTAAATAATGTGGGAAGAAATAGCCAGGAAATTGTTATGGCTAGGCTTGTATAGGCCCTAGGGCTGATAGCCTAGTACCAACCTATGAACCTATGAAACCTATGAACCTATGAGATACATTCTGTAATCAACCATGCCAAGGTAACCTTAGAGACTGCTTGTCCCAGTCTGTTAGGTGAAAAGGCAATTAACAATTGATCTGACTTTCAATGAGGCCTTGTCCTATGTGGGTAGAAGTGTAACTGTCTGTGAATGTCCAAAGAATGTAAGATATATTCGCCTTTGTTAGAATAATTAGGAAAGAATACAGGCAAATGAATGGTCTGATTCATGCTGACCTCTGAAGCAACCTTTGAATGAAAGAAGGATTTGTTCTGAGAGAAACTCTATCCTTGAAGAAGGTTATGAAGAAAGAGCCTGCAATTCTGAAACACTCTTAGCTGACGTGATGGACACCAGGAAGGCCATCTTCCAAGACAAGTACTTCAGCTTGCAAGAACTAGCAGGTTCAAAGGGCTTTTGGGTGAGACCTGTAAAACTAAAGTAAGATCCCAATGTGGAGAAAGATCCTTGATCAGAGGTCTCAGGTGAAAAACTCCTTTTTAGAAAGCCCGACAAAGTTTGAAAGAAGAAAGGCTAGAGGAAGAACCAACTTCCTTCCTGACACAAAAGTTAGTGATGGCCGGAAGTCGTACCTTAATTGTGGAGAAATGCACTACATCATGAAAAAGAGAGTTCAAAAACATGAGGATATCTGAGACTGAGGTAGAAAAGTGACCTATATTCCTCTGTGATGCCCAGATGGAAAACCTTTTCCATTTACTACAATGTATCTTTTTGGTGGATGGATTTTGAGAAGCGAGAATAATGTCACAGACAGGAGAGGGGAGCCTGGACTTTACCAAAATTACTAGAAGTGGAGAAACCAAGCGGGGACCAGAGGTTGGGAATCTGATGTACAGTCAGATGTGAAAATTGATCCTATCTGGGATCCAATATCCATAGAGGATATTTGCTGTGTGACCACAGAAAGGGGAACCATACCTGACTAGGCAAATGGGGGGGCAATGAGAATAAGACTGGTCTTCAACCTGCCGGATTTCTGTAGGACTTTGTGTATCAGAGAAATCAGAGGAAAAGCATACAGGAGACCTGGGGGCCAATCATGGACCTAAGTGTCCCTGGGTGACCCCCTTCAGGGGGAACAGAGCAAAGTACCTGCTGCATTTGTTGTTCTGGAGGGATGTTAAAACGTCACAGCAAGGTTGGTCCCAGTAGCTGAAAATCGCATTCGCTACTGACTGGTTCAGGGATCACATATGAGGACTTGGGATGGACCTGCTCAATTTGTCCGCCAGAATATTGGATTTCCCTGGGATGTGTGCTGAAATAAGAAAGTGGTTGGAAGCAATCGCCCATTCCCAAACTCTCATGGCCTCTCTGCAGAGTGGATAAGATTGGCTTCCCCTTGTCTTTTGATGTACCATACCACTGACATATTGTCTGTCAAGATTGCAATCATCCCCAGAGGGAGGCAGTCCTGAAAAGCTTGCAAAGTGAGTAGAAACACTCTCATCTCCAGGATATTTTTGTACAATTTGGTCTCTATGAGGGACCATGTGCATTGGACCATCCTTCCCTGAAAATGCCCCCCTAACCCAATAGGGAGGCATGTGTGGTCACTGTGGCTGAAGGGAGGGGGGACAAAGGGCCTGCCTAAATGAAGATCACCCATGAACATCCACCATAGCAGGTGATATCTGCAGATTGGTGAAGTCTGATTGGGGTTGATAATGGGTGACACCAGATGCACCACTGATCAGCCAGGGTCCCCTGAAGAGCTCTCATGAAGTAGCTGGCTAGAGGCACCAGAAAGATGGAGGCTGACATGAAACCCACAGACATGCGAATCAAGTGAGCTGGAGAGGAGATGAAGTGTCTCGTAGGTATTGTACTTGCTGTCTGATAGACGATATCCATTGTGAGGGAAGAGCTGCAACTTGCATTATCATGTTCAACTGCATCCTGATGAATTCTATTTCTTGAACTGGAGACAACTTGGATTTGGCCATGTTGACTGTGATTCCCAGGTGAAGAAACAGGCACATCATCACCTGGATTGCTCAGAACAGTTGATGTCTTGTGGGTGCCATCAGGAGCCAATTGTCCAGGTAGGGAAACACCTGGAAACCTTGCAGACGGAGGTACACTGTGACTACTGCCCTGCAGAGGTGAACAACCTGAAGGCTGTGGTGAGACCAAAGCGCAGTGCTCTGAACTGCTGATCAGCCCCCAGCCAGGAGTGTAGAAATCTCCTGGAGCACCTGTTTATTTTGATATGATAGTACACATCCTGGAGATCCACTGAGCACATCCAGTTGCCCTTGCACGTTAGCAGCAGAATGGAATGTACCATAACCATGCTAAACTTTGTCTTCTTGACAAACAAATTTAAACTGCTGAGATCCAGTATGGGCCAAAGGTCTCCGGTCTTCTTTGGCACCAAAAAGAAGCATGAGTAAGTTCCACATCCTCGTTGTTCACTTGAGACCCACTGGATGACTGTTTTATCTAGAAGTTTTTGCACTTCTACAAGGATATTCTTCCTCTGACTGGGTAGCACATTGGAGAGATGCTCTCCTGTGGCATAGGAGGAAGGCAAAAAGAATATAGTAGCCTCTGGATATGATATTTAACACCCAAGTGTCATTTGTTATGTCTCTCCAGGCTGCTGGGTGTAAGGATAGTCTGCCCCTGTTTTGGGGATGGACATTAGAGCTCTGTTCAGCAAGTTCCTTCTTGGTAGCTGCTGACACCACAATGGCATCAACTGGGACACCTTTGCTCCAGAAGAGATGATCCTTGGGGGGGACTAGGGTACTTATCTGCATGCTTCAGGTCTGGTTCCATGGTGTCAGTCTCTTTCCAAGCCTGGTTGGTGATGAGGTCAATAAGTTCATCCACCAGTGGAGTCACCCAGGATGTAGATGGTCCCATCCCTAATGCCTCCAGGAACACTGACTCCTCCGAGGAATGGGGTTGAGAAGACTATACACCTTTTTGTTTCAGGATTTCTAAGATATCTCCAAAGGAGATATCATCTAGTGGAGACTGGGGGGACCCTTCTCCTTCATCAAAGTCTGTGTCTTCTGTTAAAGACTCAAAAGGGGAGTCAATGTGCTTCCTCTTGCACCGGCACTTCCTCTTCCCCGGGGTACTCAGGAAGGACTCGGAAGACAGGGAAACTCCTTGCTAAGGGGTTGGCTGGAGGCTCTCTGGGAGGAGCTGACCATGGATCTGATGGATAGGAGCAAAGCCTCGATCCACAGAGGATTGGAAGGGGCCTGGTGGAGGAGGGAGCATCTCTCAAGGAGTTGAGAAAGCCTTCTCTGTCACCTGTAATGCTGTGGATGCCAGAGGAGCCTGTTTCCCCACCTTGGAGGCTGATGTCCCCAAGGGAGAAAAAGACAAGGCCACCCTGCATCCAACACCACAAGAAGGCACCAGACCCAAGCTATCAAAGGCTGAAGATCCCAAAGGAAGGGACAGCTCTAAGAAGGACAAAGTCGGAGCCAACACCAACTCAGAGGACCCAGGGTCAATCCCTCAGATCCAGCACCTGCTCTGCTCTGACAACATCGGAGCTGACCCAGTCTAGGACTCTGTTGGAGCCAGGGGAAAGGTGCTCCAGTGCTGATCCACTCAAAATCAATAGGCCCTGTGACTCCAAAACCAAAGGGATTGGAGAAGGAGTTTGGGGTATTGGGGTCAGAGCTCTCATGGATCCAACGGGTGTCAGAAAAGGCAAAATCTCTTGCTGGATCTAGCATTGAGGAAACACCTCATCATCCAATCCATCTCCGGATGTGAGAGCTGAGAGGACCTAGAGGACAAAGAGGAATGTGTAGACTACAAGCTGGTGAGGGTGACTTGCTTTGGCATGGAGTAAGACACCAAGACTTATGATCTGAGTCTGCTATGACAAACTATGCATCCTAATGACCTCTGACAACTCCAAGAGACTGCTCGGACCCAAGGCCATTGGATCTGGCAGGGTGGGAAAATGGGTCAGTGCTGACTCCCTCGGATCTGAAGGGTTTGTTGGATCCAGAGAGAAGCGCAGAGCTGAGGGATCCAAAGAAGACGTATCCAGAGGTAGAAGCTGACATCCCCAGGGAAGCGGGGGGGTCGCTTCTTCTGAGCGAGAGTATGGACTCCAGAGGAGGGAAGAAGCCCTCTCAAAATGAGCTTGTTCCTCGTATCCGCCTGGGCACAGGGTTTGAAAGCCAAGCAAATATCACAAGGCATATCCAAGTGCCCCAGGCCCAAGCAGTAAACGCACCTCTTGTGGGCATCAGATTGGGGAATCTTATGCCCACAAGAGGCACACCTTTTAAACTCAGTGTTTTTTTTTAGGTTTGTCTGACATAATTGTCAGGCACTCACACAACAAATGCACACATACAGAAAGAGACAGTCACATGCTGCCACTAAGAACTACACTAAACTAAAGGATGGTGGGAAATTTTTTTTTTGGTTTGGTTTGGTTTTAGAAGAGAAAGGAAAGGAAAAGGGAAAAGCAAAACTACAAAAAGGGACGGGAATGACCTAACACCAGCGACCACTAGGATAGCATAGTAGGAGGGGTGGTTTATAGAAGAAAAGAAGACTAACTTTTAATTTACAAAGAAAAAATTGAGAAAAATCTAAGAAAACAAGGAAGATATTACCAACAACGTTGGAGAGGCTTGCAATCGCGTCTGAACCAAATGGTGGAAAACAAGATCTGAGGGTTTGTTGGGGAGTGAAGCTTTACGGGAGAGGGAGGAGTTTGAGGCTCCAATCATATCTCTGAGAAATGGCCAGCCTGGATCCGAGGATGGATCCAAACACCTATTTGTGATGCATAATGAAATGGACAACATCAGATCTATAGTTTTGACCAGAATTCTGGATCTATGTGGAAGGGTTTTTTTTCACTTCAGCCTAATGCAGGAAGCTGCAGTGTGTATGATGAGAAAATAATCAATATATTCTTAAAGCATCAGTTAATCTGCAAGCGTCATACTTGCTAAGGTTTATAGCTGGGTTCATACTCTACACATTTTTATGTATACGTCTGTCTAAAGCCATTCCTCAAATATCAGTTCAGTACCTGTGTTTATGCTGAAATGTTTTATCAACCGTCTTTGTGGATTTAATTCCCTGCATTCATATTCAGTTTCCTTCCCATGCTTAATGTTTATCCTGAAGGCCAGACTTTGACTCATACATTCCCTGTTTAGTAGAAAACTTTCCACCATCACCTTCTAGCTCAGGGTCCCTGTTTTAAATCCAACTTCTGCAAAACATCATTGTGCACTGGTTTTGTAACCACATTCAACTCTGCCCTATTGCCCAGCTATATCTTTTAGTCAATTCCAGAAGCCCCTTTCATCCTCATCTTGTTGTCACTTATATTTAGTAGGGATTCCTTTAATAATCACTTCAAATGACTGATCAGATAACATTTTATGTCTGCCTGTACATATTGTGCTTTGCCTGTCTCCTTCCACTTAGATGGTGTTAACTGCACTCCTTGTGTATTTCATTTGTTGTAGTTTCTGTGGCCTGTAGTTTATAATTTATCCATTATTTCTTACACTGAATTTCTAAAATGAGGCCTTTTGTTTATTTAACCCTTAAACACATTTCTTACCTTTTTCTTACATTCTACTATTAAATGTCCATCTATATGTACAGGTGATTATTGTATTTTTTAAACTGGTAAATTGTTGCACATGGTGACCAGTATATCAAACTGTATGTAATTACTTATCAACCTAGAACAGTTGCAAATTGACATCTATTCTGCAATACGCTACTCCTAACAAATCAAGTATAACAAAATGAAAAGAAATGCACCTCCACAATATCTTCTGGCTTCCTTAGCATTGTGATTTTTTGGTCTCTGTATTTCTAAGATGCTATTGAAAATGCTTGGTTCCATGAAAAAGATTTCACACAAAATAGATGCCACTTTTAAGAGGACCATAAAACAGAGAATGGAAGAGCTGCAGGTGAATAACAAAAAGTCATGGCATGAGGAAAGCAGATGTCTAAGTTAATAGATTTCAGTTAACAATGAAATTTCTTTGGAAGGATTTCTGTAGTTATAAAGAAACCAATGTCCTTATTTCTTTATTTCTTTATTTATTGACATTTGGTAACTGGGAATGTCCAACTGGGTCAAGAGCCCGTTTTCAGTGGAGGCCCCGGTAGAAAAGCTCCAACAATGATTCTAAAAATTGACAATAACAGTAAACATATAATATCAGATTATAAACAACATTGGATAGATGCATGAGATACAATAGTAGAAGAAAATATTTACTAATTTATACATTGGATCGAAAAAAATTAACATCACATAAAATATGTTTAGGCAAAAAATAATTCATGGGTTGGAAATGAATACGTTGGAAAAGCAGAAAAAAAAGTTGATGATTCCAAAAGGCAAAGGTTAATCTTTAAACAAATTAGTGTAAGTGAAAAGAGTAACAGGTACAGTTACAGTGAAAGTTTAAATGTAAGGATAGGATGTTAGTGAGATTGTGTGGTGTGTTATATTAAGAAAATTAAGAATTTGTAGGAAGGGGATGTAGAAAGAGAGGGAAAGATGTGAGTTAAAAGGATTAAAAAGTAAAGTTTAGTAGGAGATTAGGGAGATAGGAGAGAGAGACAAATAAATACAGAGTACTAGGAAGTTGGGGGTTAGATATTGGTTTAGGGCATCAGCAGATCCAAGAGCTAAGTAGGTAATTTTTTTTAGTGTAAGCTTGAACTTTTTGGTATTATCTATATTGGTAATATTGTTTGGTAGATTCGTCCATAGCTTAGCTATGTTATAGGAGAAGAGACACTGGCCAGCTCTTTTGTTGGGTTTGTGTACATCTATGAGTTGTCTGTCAGCAGAGCGGAGATTTCTGGTGGCAAAGTGGGTATGCAGAATAGATTTTAAGGCAGGACAGCTATTATGTTTTTATATTAGTTTTTGTGCAATTGTAAGTTGTAGGTAGCCAAAATAATGGGGGAATTCTATCCAGTTTAGCTCTTTAAGATCATTGCAATGGTGGGTGTGGTATGATCAACCTATAGCAAATTTGGTAATGTTGTAATAACAGGACTGATAAATGACAACTGTCATGGAGTCTGCTTTTTATTACAAATATATACAACTACATTGGTGGATAAGATATTATTATATCTACAGCACCTAGAAAGAGTCTCAGTCACACTTTATGTATCTCTGCTACACTCCAAGCAAATGTAATCCCCAAATAAGTTTTAATTTCCATGATCCCCAGATTCTTCAGTTCCTCCTTTTCATCCTTACCCTGGTCCAAACCTCCATGGTTAGTCCTCCATATTCATTGACAATGCAGAACTTCAGTGATTCATTTTAACTCAGGCTAGGTTGTGTGTACTGGAGACAGTTTAACGAGGCAGCCGGAGCCCACCACACATTTAGCCTGTTGGCCAAAATCTCTTCCTTGTTAAAGGTATGCATGTAGCATACAAATATGGGTAAACCCAAAGGTCTTGTGTCTGTGCCTTAAATGTTCTGTTGTGACTTTGTAATGCTATATGTAGCATCTTTCTGGTAGGCCCTGGGCTCTAATAGGGTTCACATTGTACTGCTGTGGTACTCAACATTCCTGGAAAGGGAAATATGGCTTTCAGCCCTCATTCTTCCTCAGCCCACCCCACCCCACCACACAAGCAGTTAGGGCTCACTTCCTATTCAGAATATCAACAGCATAAATGGACAAGTGTGCTAAGATATGTAGCATTTGAGAAAGGTGCTGAACTGTGTGCCCACAGTTCAGGAAGCACAGATGATGTTAGATTGTGAAACAGACCTTGTTGAAAAGAAGCGCCCTCTTGTAACTGATTTTTGATAAAAGTAGAGTCATAGGTGTGATGGCCTGAATAAAGTACTAACACAGATTTAAAAGTAAGCTATGTTTATTATTAATAGTTGTGATTAAATCAAAACAAATGTGGTTGATATATTACAGACAAAATATAATCCTTGAAGACCAAACAGATTTGTTCATACTGAGCAAACCACAGTAAATGCTTTGACATATTTTATGAAAGGCTGAGTAAACTTATAGTTCGTATACAGTAAATTCATGTGCTGTCAACTAGCTGTTATGAATTTTATCTAGTTAATAAAAAGTGACATAGTATAAATGTACAACCCATCCTACCCTTTTACTATCCACAATAATGTTTATTAATTAAATCCATGCTCCAATGGAACTAAATACTTGGGCAGACAAAGATGCACATACTCAACAAAATACACTATGGCAACATAGAAAATTAAAAGGAAACAAACACACAAATATTTTGTGGGACATGTTGATCCCCTTACCTGCCAAAATATAAACATTTTAACTCCATTTATTATATAGCAGAAGAATAAAGTTTCATAGGTTCATAGGAGGTTACTAGGCTAATGGCCTTAGGGCCTTTACAAGCTTAGCTATGTAAATAACCCATGTACCCTAATTGACCGTAGTTAGATGGTCACTCTTAGCAGAGCGATTCTATGATCAGCACCTACTACATTCATGAGGGACACAGGTGCCACCCCTGAGGTGAATTTACAGTCACCCATCCAATTGTCAAGGTTGTACTTAAATAGGGTCATTGAGGAGCTCTGCTTCACGTGAAGTGGAAACTTATTCCAGAGGAGTGGAAATCCCTGGGAAATGTATCTGTCTCTCCAACATGTTTTGCTAATGTCACAGGCTAGGTTGATATCCCTGGAGCGAGTGGCTCTTGCCCCATTTGATTTGCAGATATACAGCATTTCCATTAGGGCAGAGTCAGAGACTGCTAACTGTAGGCCAGGCACAGGGAGCCTCTCAGCAGCCTGTATAGTACAGAGTACAGTGACTGGGCTTTCAGTCTTTTCAAGTAAGTCACATTTTGGAGGCCCTGGATTCTCTTGGTGAGAAACCTCTATGGTCTCTCCATTTGCTGCCAGTGTCTGGTATCATACATACAGAAGGGAGCATTGTACTGATTGTCTGATAAGGGTCAAATACAGCAGAGTTATTATCTCCTTAATAGCAGTAATAATAATAATAATAATAATAATAATAATAATAAAAGAAAAGAGCTTGCAATTCTGATAATCTCCTGATAGATGCAACAAATACTAAAAAGAGTGCTTTTCAAGTCAAAAACTATATATCAAATAAAGCTACAGGTTCAAATATAGACTGTGTGAGCTTATTAAGCACTAACTATGCAAGCCAAGAAAGGAGAAAAAATCAGTGAAGGGGGGGGGGGTGATGGAAGGTTAGTCAGAAAATGCCATTGCTCACCTTAGGAAATGCTCAGGAGATTGAATCCTGACTTAAACGGAAGTTGGAAATGACTGACAAGTGAACCTTACTAGAGAAATACCTACTTGAAAATCCAAAGTTCTGCTAAGCCCTGCCTCTGAAGTTCTGATTATAACCAAGATGACTACTGATTCAGGCAGGGAAGATGGAAGTGAGTGGTAGACATTGGTTAACCCATCCTGAATGGAAAGAGGTAGCTAGTCCTGCTACCTTTACTAACATTCAATAGAGGTTGGGGTACTAGAGAACACAAGACAAATGCCAACAGCTATTGGGATTTGGTGGGCTAGAAGCCAGAAGCAGAGTAAGCCTAGCTGGGGTTAGGGAATGGGCAGTTGTGTGCTCAACAGAGCCCAGTATTGCATGCTGTCCTGCCAAGCTACTGCATGGTAAGAAAGACATGCTTCTAAAGACATGCTTCTGGAGCATTTCTCCCCGGGCCTCCGCTGAAAACAGGATCTGTGGAACCTAGTCAGACTTTCCCGGTCAACAAATGTTAAATAAATAAAAGAAAATTAAAAAAAAAAAGAAAGTTAGGCACACTGAAAAAATATGATGGACTCCTGTGACCAGTTCTTACCCCATGGAAACAAATAGCCTAAATCTGCTCTTAGCTTATGTGGGGAACAAATAGGATGTCAGTCATGGGAGGGCCAATGGTTGTCAGTTAGTGTGAGGCAAAAAAGGTTACAAAAGTAGAAAAATGCAAAAGTTCTGCTAAGTAATTATAGGGACTGGTGCTGTGAATTGATGCAAATAGTTGCATGTTCCCAAGGAAAACAAACATATCAATTTTTTTTCTAGTAATCTTTTTTGGCAGAAAGTGGTCCAGGCTACTCTGTTAGTGAGCTTATGGTCCTTAGCAATTACTGCAAATGAAGCAACCACGCTGTTAGTCTGAGCAAATAGAGGTCTGAATGAGATCTATATAAAGGGTGAGGAAGAAACAATTTGGGAATTTATGATCTTAAGAGTTTTATATAAAAGAAAAGATTCTAGAAGAAAAAAGTGTAATGGGGCCAAAAATGGCTAAAAGAATATTTTCTGTCTTTTGCCATCTAACTTTTTGGATAAACCTCATTATCAGATGAAGAGGTAGAAGGCATAGAGGAGGCCTTTTGGGCAGGGGTATTAAATGCCATGCTTTGTTTGTCTCCCTGAAGGAGGGTTCAGAATGAAATAGATGCTGCATTGTTCCCAGACTGTCTTCTTCTGAGAATGTCTGTGCTACTTTATCAGATGTCTGACTTTAAATATCAGAGAACAGCCTCTACCATACATATATGCATACACTGAGTACATAAATTATAAAGTGACTGCCCAGAGCTGGAATCATGACAGAAGTATGAAACAAAATCTGAATAATGTAAAATAAATGAAAACTATTATATCATTAAGGTCTGCAGAGCTGCATGGAATGCTTGAGTTACATATGTCTCTAACTGCTAATCTTTAGACCCCTGCATAAATACACACACACACACACACACACACACACACACTAGGAAACACATATGTATGGACACACACACATGCACACACACATTTGCATATTTTCCATCAAGTAAGCAAATGCTACACTAAAATGCAGGGAGTGGGAGAAAATGTTGATCTATCATGCTCCATTAATTTGACATCACTTTGTTATCCTTTGTCCTGCTAGCATTTCAACAGTTTTTAACATCTGGCTATCAAACGTACAGGTCAGTACCTTAGTGCCTTCATAACCATTTACATTTTCAATAGTTTACCATGGCTTTAATGACTTCAGGAAGGGGTAGCACCATGGGCCACTATTTGTAGCTGTCGTGGCAAATGGTTAGCCTTCCTACTTCCTTGTATAGTTACACCTGGGTATAGTTACACTGAATAAGAATGGTATCATATGCTCTCTGCCAAATTCTTGCCTTTTGAGTTATGTGTGAATCTCCTTTAAGACTGTGCACAGGTGACACCATGTGCATGCCATCACTTTCACATTCCTCAAAGCATCTGCCAGGGCCCTGAATAATGTCTGGTTTTCCCACTATATTCCCAAAAGCAAGTTCCAGGGGAAAGCAATGATACTTTCTCCAGAATAACAGAGCTGGTAAATGGCTTCTAATGTCCAAATGGTACCTGGCCAAGTGACGCAATATACCACCTACTAGGCCCAAGTTGTCAACAAAATAAATATATGTTTATCTGTTGATATAATGAATGGTTAGTACCTCATAGGTCCAAGTCAATATGGAGAACGTGGACTGATAGATGCACTTGTCTAGCTCACAACCTACAAGCCTTCAAGAAGCTGAAGGACATAACCCCATAATAATATTTTCTTCTTCCCATATACATATTAAGATTATTTCTAAAGGAAGCTTTCTAATTCTAAAGGGATGTTTATTCCATATTTTTGGATAGTGTTGGTAATGTAGCATTTATCTTTTAGCTTTTTTTACTTCTATTTCCAGCTTTTCCCAGTTAGGGGTCGCCACAGCAGATCATCTGTCCGCACATGATTGGCAGTGGAATTTTACGGTGTCGAGTTGCCAGCCTGGCGCCCAAGCTTCCACAGAAGGCACACACACGCACACACTCACACCTAGGGCCAATTTAGAGTGTCCAATCCACCTACTGCACGTTTTTGGGATGTGGGGGGAAAACGGAGCACCCGGAGGAAATCCACGCAACCACAGGGAGGACATGCAGACTCCGCACAGAAGGAACTCCAGCCGAGAATCAAATCGGAGAACCTCTTGCTGTAAGGAGGCAACGCTAACCGCTGCACCACCGTGGCTGCCCTTTTAGCTTTTTTTACTGTTATTGATATTTTAGCATTCAGTTACCTGATCTGGTTTTAGTTCCCCCAATAGAACATTCCAACCACAGATTTTCAAATAAAATGTTATCAGATATTGCTTTATACACCAATCAGAGGTCACCTATGAGTAACTAATTCGAAATAGGATATAATGACAATTGTGGAACATTTCGAAAAAGCTCAGGTTTTTCAACCATATAACTTTTCAGTGGCCCATTGGAAGTTTAGGACTTATAATGCGAAATCCAAAACTCTGAAAAATTAAAAGGACATCTACACATGTAACAACAAATTGAAAAACCTGCTAATACACATTAAAAGTGTCTTTTGGGAGAGTACAAGCCCTTGCGTACCCCCATACCCATGTTATATATCTGTACTAACTCTGAGAACACTGTACCTCAGAAAGGCTACTTTGGACTGAATATATACTTTTCTGTAGCTGTATTTAATTTCTCAGAGTTTCAGGATTTGCATTATCAGGTCTCAAAAATACAAGGGGAACCCTAGTATTTCTATTAAGGAGTCATTGTATAATTTAAAATTCATTCAGGTAACTGGCTTGAAGTCTATAAATATAACATTGTACTCCAAAATGGATCTGATCAATATGGTATAGCTAAACATTGCCTCTAGATACGACCTTTGCCCTACAAAGGTACCAGGCTTGTATTCCAAACACTGGTAATCGGCATTAATTTGTGCTATCATTAGTGTACTACTGTCCAGCTTTTCTCCAGAAGAAAAAACTGCCAATATACATGGGATTTCTCCTTTCCCCAAAATGGCACATGCTTCAGTTGGTAAATATATAAGTAATGGGTGTGGAGGGGGCCGAACAGTCCTGCACAATCACATTTTTCGTGATTTTTTTTTTAAATTTTTTTTACTCCCAAATTCTGTTTGCATTCAACAAGTTTTGCTCATTTGTTATCAAACCTGTTTGAGCTGATCAAAAATGAGTTAAATTTTTGTCAGGGAACAAGGTTACAGAATATGCTTTTCTGACTTTAGTAGGTACATCTTGGTCAGAGCTAAAGTTGCTGTCTATGATGTTCTCTAAATATTTAATGATGGCTTCATAATTTTGTGATTGATTTGACAATTTATTTTACAATCATTATATGAGTCCTTTTTGACAAGTCTCATAATATTATATTTAATGCCATTAAAAGTGAGGTCATTAAAACTACAGCAGTTATGAATTTTTTGTAAGCCACCATGAAGAACTTTGACATCTTTTATTGAAATTATTATGTTGCCCAATTTGCACTCATCAGCTGCGGTAGCGTTGTCGCCTCACAGTTAGATGTTGCCCGTTCGATTCTCAGTTAGAGCGTCTTCTGTGTGGCGACATGCGTGAATGGGCGTTCCTTCATTGAAGCTTGTGCGTTAGGCCCGGCAAGCCAACACGTAAGAATCTACTGCCAATCATTAGCAGACCGGAGTTCCGCTGTGGCGACTCCTAACTGGGAAAAGCCGAAAGACACAAACAAACAAGCATGTTTAGTAATCCATAGCCCACTTCCACATTGGCTTGTTACATCCAGTGCTTTATTAATTGAGTTACATATGGTTTGACAGTTAATTCCTTTAATGTGTTAGTTTATTTCTTTATATGGAAAATAGGCAGAAGGTTAGCATGGTTAAGGTAAGCAGCATACACGGTTAAACCTTCATCAGGTGTTGCTGTTACCTCTTAGGTAAATGCCACCAGATTCAAAGGGCAGGATCTCACCTTAATAAGCCAGTACTGTTCATATCTAACAGAAATATGTTTCCTGTGTCGTGATGATTAAGGATAAGCTCCCTTATAGAATAACTGGTTAGGCTGATGGGTCTAAACTTTTGTCTGAGGCTAAAATGACTCCCCTTGTACACTAGTGCCATTACAGCCTGTAACCATAGTCAATCATGATTAAAAGGGTTATTTATGATTTCCTTAATTTTATGTAGAGGACCACCAGTTAGTGTCTAGTCTCTTGCAACTTGAGCGTTTAATTTTACTTGTGGCAGTAGTTTTCATGTCAATAGTTAATGTATTCTCCTTGTCTCTGTAGCACCATGACATGCTTCTTTACTTATTGTGATGCTTGTACAGTTTTTTTTTCCTGCAAGCACATTCCTTAAAGTTATATCCTATGGCTTGGAGATTACTTCATTGTTTTTTGACACTGTTACATTTACACTTTTCCCTTCTAGTTTTCTGATATATAATATTTATTGCTGCTTTCAACCTTTGTTTCAAAGTTATGTTTGTAATTAGATCTAGAAGATTTGCTAAAAAAATTAAATATTTTTTGTACATTTTTTTTTAAATTTACTCTTGTTTTATGGCAATACTTGTTTAAAGCTATTATATATTTTTATGTTGAATATTTATTAATTTTGTATTGCAACAAAATGTTCTTTTTGTTGAGTTTATGTAGCTATTGTTTTCTTACTAGTATATGTTTACACATCCAGGTGCTAATGATGTAATAGACATCACTGATGGTATTGGTCTCAGCGAATAGTATTCCAGTTTGTTTTTGTAAGTGTATAATACACTGAATTGTAGTTTACGTTGGTAATTTCTAGGAAAGATGACTAATGGGAAACATCTATAACTTTCAGAAACAGCTCATCAAAAGGTAGGTAACTGATTTACTTTTTAACTGTGAGTACAGAACGTATAAGAATAGGTAAAAAGAAAGATCACAAATTTGTTAACATGATATCTAAGGTATTGCTAGCTCTAGCTGGATTTTGCACTATTTGTTTCAAATTCTTGATTCGTGTAGTCAGTTAATGTCTGGGATATACCTACAAGGTGTAGTGAAAGGAAAAAGTGGATTATAAGTGGTGAAACTGATTTAAAGTCATTCTCAAGGTGCTATGTAAAGTCAAGGACAACACATCTATGGAAGCAGATAGCCTATCATGCTGCCTACTGCTCAGCCTGAAACATGACTGGCTGATCCCCTACAGAAGCTATTCAATGCCGGCCTCAAAACAGGCTTAATGGTGAATGAATGGAGGACAGCAAAATTCATTCCCTTGCACAAAAGTAGGGATTCAATGGACCCAGGTAATTAAAGGCCCATAAGTCCAACAAGTCTCATCAGTAAGGCTAGGGAAAGGATCATTATAGAACTAATATATAAAGATATAGGTAACCTACAAACTCTTGACAACCCTGATTGAATGTCTCAAGAGCAGTTCCTGCATATTTAACTTGGTTGGCATCTTTGAAAATGTTACTGAAGCAATGGAAGAGGGTAAAACAGTGCACATTTCTTATCTAGACCTTGCAAAGGTGTCAGACAGCATTCAGTACTCAGTTATCATAGATAAGTTTTCCTACCTAAATGTCAGTCCTTATGTACCTCATTGGATAGTAAACTGGCTCACAAATAGAACCCAGAAAGTCAGGGTTGGTGGCTCTACCTACTCCAAAAGACCTGTCAACAGCAGTGTAACCCAAGGTTCAGTCCTTGGACCACTATTCTTTAGTACTTACTTCTTGGAGGTCAAAGCTAATGTTAAGGGTTTGTGACTGACTAAGTTTGCAATGCCATCATAAACTCCCCAGAAGGCACCAAAATTTTGCTAGAGGGCCTGTGCCAAACAAATAACTGGTGTGAAAACCATGGACTAAATCTAAATAGCAAGAAGAGTATAACTGTATCCTTCAGCAAGCATGGCTCCTTTGAAACTATTACATTGACAATACGCCTCTGAAAATTGATCCCATAGTTAAGGATCTAGGAATATGTCAGCAATAAAATGTCCCTTGATCACCATATATCCACTGTTGTAAGGAAGTCCTTTTTCATTGCACAACTTATATCTAAAGGTTTGCATCCAGATCCAGCGATGTAATTGTTTCATTGCACCCAGCACTCATTAAGTCAATCATTCAGTATAATGCCCCTTTCAGTATGTACCTTTCCAAGCATTTGTCATAACTGGAATGACCACAACACTTTCTCACTGAAAAAATCAAAGGGTCTAAATCATAAAAACTGTGCAGACCATCTCAAAGCCTTCTGCCTCTTCTCAGTACCCACAGCCTACTGAGAGGTGACCGCTGCCTTGCATATAGAGCTCCCTATTCTGTCAGACGTGTTACACATTCATGAGTCCAATGGTATTATAAGCACTTGATCAAAGGATGTCAATCTCTTTTGAAAAATAGTTAGAACATGTTGGAGGGAGTGTCACAGAGAATACCGCTTCTATTGAACAGTCTTTCACTACACAAAAAGCAAAGTGCTTCTCTTACTCTCTTCAAATGTAATTTGGATGACTGGATGGGTAGCCACAAATTCATCTCTGGATTAGCACCCCTGTCACTTATGGATAGGTGAAAGCATGTAAATGTCCTAACATATCTTTCTTTGTCCAATCTCTGATTTATTTGTATGCAAAACAGAATGAATAAAAATGCCATGAAAATTAAAGGCTGGGCTTCTTAAGAGCCTCACAGATCAATAGCCTAGTAAGTACCTATGAACCATTTATAATGCATATTTTAATACCTTCACTAATAAAAGAAATGTGTATTGTTATGTTTACAAATGCAAAACAAAGAAGAGGCTGCAAAAGAATGTGCTTACTGAAAAAAAAATAGAAAAAATTATGATAGTAAGATAAAACAAAAATATCTCAAAGTCAAGAACAAAACCTGCCCATATTAAACTTAATATCAATGTGGATATATGTCTCTTATCATGCTCTTTTAAATGATACGTAAAAAAAGTAATCTTTTGTATCTCATTACAATAAATATTGTAATTTTGGAAGTCCTTTTTGCCAGTGAAAATCCACTAAAATGTATTCTACATTACATGTTGTGAAACTAAGTTATAATTAACTTACCATATTATCTATGATCCATGGATCATGTAGTTGTTAATATTAATGAAAGGATGGATTTAAAGATTTATGACATCACAGTTTGAAGAGATAGCTTATCAGAAATATCTTAAAATATTTCTTTGAGCAAATGTGGTGGGTGGGTGTGGCGTGTGCGTGTGTGCGTGTGCGTGTGCGTGTATGTGTGTGTGTGTGTGTGTGTGTGTGTGTGTGTGTGTGTGTATGTGTGTATGTGTGTGTGTGTGTCTTTCTATGTGTTTCTATTCAGAGCATTTTATAATGCTGTCCTTGTTTGTCTCAGTGTGCATTACATGTCTGCTTATAATGTGCAACCTTTTTGTTAGAAACAGGACAAGGTGTATGATTCCAGAATGCAAGGGAGTAATGGAACTCTGAGCTACAGAATAACTGAGAAGACAGTCACAGACTGCACACATGGACTTGCCTGAGTCACTAGTAGCCTCTGTTGTGCAGTATGAGGGTCAGACACACACACACACTAGGTTCTCCTTGAGTACACCAAATTCCTACAGCAGCAGATCTACACTGGTATCCCCCCCCAGATAGAGGAACATTTGTTTTGTTTATTACATACATATTATGCACTGTTTGTATTATACATTGTGCATTATGCATTGTTATGTTTTTAGTATGAAGGTTTATCTATTTTTGGCTTGGCTCATACTGAAATAGGTTCCTGGACCAGCTTACTCATGCAGTTATTAAATGTAAAATAAAATAAAGAATGTGGACAGCATGCTGTGACTTGACAAGCAGTGACATGCAGTTCAGCTATCTAGGCATAATTTAAAATGAATCCTGAAATCAAAGGAAAGGTCCTCCTGTGCTTTGCATCATTTATCTGAGTGAAGTTTGAAGACATGTTAGTATCCTGGGTGAATGATCATCTAGTGACCTACTTCTGCAACTGTGACATCTGTCAGAGAGCTATTTGTGCAAACAAAAGTGAGAGATGTGCCAGCAACATCCATATGGGAGTAGGTATAACCAGGTTTGTATGAGTGACACCACAGAAGTTTTCCAGTACCTGCACCCTAGATGATTGATGTGCAAGAAATACAGGCGTACAAAGACAACAGCAAGCAATGCCTACTGCACCCACAATTTCAAGAAGTGGGCCTCAGGCCAGGTCCCTATGAGAAGACATGGTCATATTCTTAACAGAAGTAAAACTCAACCTTCTGCCACTTAATACCAAATTCTGTGCATTTAGACAGCAAGTCATGTAACCATGTCCAAATGGCAAGACAGCTGTTAAAAGTATATCCTCCTTTCAGGGAATGCATGTTCTCCATCAGTAGCAGTGAAACTTTATTTTTTCACTGTTAGAACCCTGTCTTACTCTTTTACCTTTTATCCCTGAATATAAATCCAAGGAAAACAGTATTTTAGTTTTATTCTGTCTTTGTTTTTCTCATGTTAGTGTAGTGTATATATAATATATTGCACTCATGTATCATCAACCTGTACATAAAAGGAACAAAAGAAAAATTTCTTCCTCTGAAAACTTTCTTAATATGCTGCATGTAGATACTTCAAGTATGGTGAACATGAATGCAGATTTTGCTTGTTCATTTCACAAGAATCATAAGCTATTATTTGTCTAATCTAATCCCTTTTAACACGATACTCATGTTGTGTGAAACGCCCTTTTGACTGTCATTTACAAGCCTCAGTTCACTACCTTAAACATAACATGTAAGGTGTTACATTCCAGGTATTCTTCTCTTTCAGCCTGCATAACTAATCAGAGCTTTATGTTCTGCATTGTTTAGTGTATGCCTGCTATTCTGGTCAGGCCTTTTAAGACAAAGCGTTTCTGATCTGCCTGCGACTATGCCAACTCTTTATATATCTGCTCCTAAACTTCACCTGCACATTTGTGAATAGGTACACCTGTAAACAATTAACAGTAGTACCAGAGAGAGACACTTTCCTCATTCCTGCAGTTGATTTTCCCTTTCTCCTTGCCACTCGTGTCATATGAAACACTTTAGTCTGTCTACGTGTTCAAACATGTTTAGATTGATGAGGCAGAAGTCTTGCTAAATTGAAGTTCAAGGTAGTTACCAATGATTATTGCAACTAGTACTTTGTAACAAAACTGCCATATCACTAATGGTGTTTCTGTAACTCTTTCAGTTTATTGATCCTACCTTACTACCACCACCACCATGTGACTGCCATTTGTACTCTGCATGGTCTGGAAATTTCTCTTAATAAACAAATCTAAAAGAGGTGGGACTGCACTCACTTTGTGAAAAGTTACTGTTATGTACATCTGTCTTAAAACTGGAAAACAGTTGCTATTTTTATCTGTCATCTAGTTTCCTCTCAGCTGTGGAATATGTAACATTACTTTTGACTGTGTATATAACCAGAAATTGATTTCATTGAATTTGAAAATTTGTTATGATTGCATCCATATCAGCTTAGGTTCAAGGCTATTACACTTTCATATTTCTAATAGCATTTCCTAAAATATACTTTTTCATAATTTGTTAACCAGGTAAGTAGACTTGTCAGGATACCCTTTTTAACCATGACCCAGGCCATAAGGGCATGAGTAAACACAATATGTACAGACAATTTAGTGTAGCCAAAAAAAGCAGGTTTATTAGAGGAAACTATAGTACCCACGAGAAAAGCACACAGAGATGTGGGAAAGACATGCAAAGCAAATATTAGGCAGACAGTGTCCACATGTTAGAAATGAACCCCAAACCTGGAGAGGTTACCAATAAGCCACCAGATTTGTAAGTGACATTCCAAGGGAAAAGTAAAAAAAAAATGTCAGGGGAGAATAAAGTCCTGGTCTGATGATGGTGCTGGCAATCTTATCTTTAATTTGAATGCAGCAAGTGACTCTAAGAATGTCACCTGTCTGTGGTTTATAAGGGAAACAACATTGAATTTGTAACAGACTTGTCAAAAGACGGACATTGATAGTTATTATTATCATTACCAGCATCTGTGTAAGAAATATCTGCAAACCCATAGCATGTTAGCTTGGGTGGGAGTTGAATTCCATCTCTGTATAGTCCGTATCAGCCTCAACAGTGGTAATGTTTCAGTGTTCCATGATTCATATGATACTTCAAAGGACAATTTATGTTACCATTATTATATTACTTGTTGGTATGGTGCCAAGATCAGCTCCAAGAATAAGCAGTTAGTGACCGTTGCCATGTGTTTGAAATTCTGCAGTACCATTTTGCCTGGCAACAATAGGATAATACAGAACTTGTAGTTGCCAAAATTCTGTTGCTCTTCTAATATGTGTTAGTGAAAATCAAACAAATGAAGGAAACTAGTACACAGTTATTGACACGCCATTGTGTAGCCAAGATTCATGCAAATACTTCATAAGATTCATGACTATGTGCCAGTTTCTGTGTCTGCTTGCAGCACACACATGTGTGTGTGTGTGTGTGTGTGTGTGTGTGTGTGTGTGTGTGTGTGTGTGTCCGCATGTTTGTGTGTGTGCATGCGTACTGGTAACAGATGATTTCAATGAGCTCTTTCAGGACACTTCAGTGAAGCTGTTTCTTTCTCTAAAGCCGGTGAGATGACAGAGGTATTTATATTTAGTGTGTCAATACAAGGACAAAAAAAACATGCCTTGGTGGGAGAGCTTGAGTCCTACTTTGCCCAGTGCAAGATTTTGCTCTGTAGTATCACGAAAGTATGACAAAGATGAAACAGGACTCGGAAATCTACTACAACCATGTTTTACTGACAACATTGGTTAAACTATGTATCCCTCCTGCAAGTACATTTGCATAAGAAAAAAAGGAAACTATATTCATGAATGGGAAACATACAGAGTATCACATGCATTACAGAAACTAAACCATTCACACACCAGGCAGGGTGAGTGGTGGTTCCCTGACTGACCCTTGTACTTAACTTATTGTCCCTGTGCAGTAACATTCATGGAGTACTGAGCATGGGACTATACACCTTATGGCATAGCAATGCACACAGCAGAATGTGACAGCCTGAGCTGGAATCCAGTTGTGTGCAGGGAAATAATCGGCCAGCAGAGACTTGTCACCTAGAAAAGCATGACAAGTGTCATGGTTTAATGTCTCCAAGTATTTTGGGTTTCTAATACCATGACAGGATTGGATCCCATTCTTAAGTCAAAGTACAATTAAAGTTCATGAAATTAGTACTTTTTCAGTCATTGATGTTAGCCAAAAGTGTTCTTCCCAGCACCCGCAATGTTCCCAGAACTAACACCTTCTGTAATTCATACTGAATTACTTGTATCGGTAACATATCTATATATGACTGTAAATTCTTTTTATGAGACCCTTTGCTTCTAATACTATTGGAACTTTCCTGATATCCTTCTTCCACAGTGCCCTCATTTCTGCCTGCAAATCCTGGTATTTTATGACTTTGTATCTCTCTCTGGACATAAGACACTATAACCATAGATGTAGCAATTTCAGTAATCAATGCTACTTTTGTCTTCTTTTCATGCACCATTATGTCTGATTTTCTCACATCTTTCTTTTGAAATGTTGGTAATGGGTGATCCCATGTGATATAAACTTTATCATTCTCTGAAATGCGTTGTGGCTCACATTTCCAATGCTTCTCAGCTACTGCAATATTGTAATGTTTGCACAATCCCAGTGGAACAGGCTTGCCACATTATTATGCCTTTTGGTATACAAGCCCTCTGGCATTAGTGTATCTCACCCAGATTTAAGATGTGCGATTGTTTCCACTTCTGTTTTAAAGAACCTGCATTTTTCTGTTTTTCTCACATGTTCAATAGACTTTGTAAACCAACGTGTATGTGATCCACTATCCTGGGTCACTAATATTACCTTTCACCATTTAGTTTACATTCACTACTCCTAAACCATTCCTGTTTCAGACACGGATTGACATGAGATTGTTCCAAGAGTTTTCTGTACTTGCAAATATATTTATGCATTTTCCACATTTCATACATTTCATCCCTTCTCATATGATCCTTCTCCTTATATTCTTTCTTTTGTTTTTTTGGATCATTCGATTGCTGTCTAATTTTTGTCTACTGGTTTGGTTTCCATTTCAGGTCGATAACGATGTGCTTCTTCTAAACTAAGCAGAGAAGTCATCTTAGATTTTTTTCTCTTCATGTTTCAAAATTTTCACTGTTTTCATCTGATGAGGTCTTACAATTATTGCTCTATACACGTAATCAGTTTTAAGGAGGCCCATACCTCCTTCAGAACGAGTGATATATAATCTTGGTATACACTGAATTTTATATATCATTTCATAAGCATGAAGCATTTTCCTTGTTTTCCTGTTCAACTGATCCAATACCTTTCGGGGCCAGTCAATCACCCCAAAACTGTAAATTAGAAAAGGAAGTGCAAATTGGTTTATAGCTTGGATTTTGTTCCTAGATATCAGGGCTGTTTTCAGTATCAGTTTTAGTTTTCTAAAATATTCTTTACTGAGTTTTGTTCACATTTGTTTGTGTTTTTTGTCAATCCTTCATCAGTTCCAAAATATGTATACACTCCTTCCTTCTCAAATTCCTGTATATCACATTCCTTTCCCAAACTGATATTTTCTTGGTGCTGCAGCTTTCCTGTTTTAAATTATGCTTTTGCACATTTATCAAGACCAGATGGCATCTGAGAAAGTAGTGACTATTTCCAGTTGTGCTTTTAACTCCTCATCTAGTGAATTGTACAGTTTTATATGATCCATAAAAAAAGATGAGAAATCTTTACACTTCCTTGTTGTTTGGGAACCAAATTGGAACCATGACCTAATTTGTTAAGTAGACAGCTTAATGGGTTAAGTGTAAGACAAAAGAGCAGTGGTGACAAAGCGTAACCCTGGAACACCCCCTCTTGAATTTTTATCCCTGAGATAATAGTTTGTCCTTTATCATGGCTTAGCTGCAGAGTGGTTTGCCACTGTTTTATGGTCACTGTAATGTATTTGATTACTGTAGGGTGTATCTAATACATTTGTTAGCACTCCATGAATGTGGGAAACTATCAAATCCATTTTTTGGTAATCTAGCCATGCCATTCTCAGATTCTTCCCCTTTTTAAAATTCTCACAATTATGGCTTTACTTAACAATAAATGATCCTGTATTCCATATCACTTTCTTTTGTTACTTGTCTGTTCTATTTTCATGATTATGTTTTCTTCTAAATGAATATAAACTCAGTCTGTATCAATTCCAGTATATAAAGTCCAAAGTGAATAATCCAAGAAAATCACAAAAAGCTTGCCCGACAACAACAGGACCCAGAATAAATTCTTAAAGGATTTAAAGATGTAAACTTTTATTGAACAAACTATAGTACCAAGTGCTTTCGCTCGGTTATTACCGAGCTTCATCAAGGTGAACAACCTTCCAGTTCCCCGGTTGTTTAGATTAAATTGTTTGAGGCAGATTTGTAGTGTATTTATCACTCGTGAAGTGTTTGGTGGACCATTTTTTGTTTAATAGATTAAAACAAGTTTTTAAGAAACAGTTTTTAAATAATTTTGATTGTATTAATTAAGGACGGTCACGTGACATGCCCAAATGTATTTAATAGCTTTGATTTGATTACTAGATGTTTTTGTTCACCTTGATAAAGCTCGGTAATAACCAAGCAAAAGCGCTTGGTACTATAGTTTGTTCAATAAAGTTTACATTTTTAAATCCTTTAAGAGTTTATTCTGGGTCTTGTTGTTGTCGGGCAAGCTTTTTGTAATTCCAGTATATAGTTTATATATTGCTGGAAGGCAAGTTATTGGTCTATAGTTTTTAGGACAGTGTACAGGTTCTCTCTTGAGGAGGAGTATCGTTTTTCCTTTGTTAACCAGGTTGGTGTCTATTCAGGCTGCCCATATAAGTATATGCTGCAGCAAAAAAAGTTGTCAGTTGCTGAGAGTAGGGTAAAACACTTTAAATTCTTTAATAGTCCACAAACAAACAGTATAGGTAAGCGCTTTCACAGTTGCCTACTTCCTCAGACCTTAATACAAAGACAATTAATCAAAATGCTTTTATACATTACTACAGCCAATGATACCAGTTTAGTTAATGAGGCAAATTCATTTTCCTAAGAACAGGTTTTAAAGAGACGGCACTGTTCAGACCTGGAGGGGCATATGCTTTAAAATCAATTATCCACTTGAGTTCCACACATTTTGTTTCATTACTCACATCACCTTCTCTTAAATTTTCTAAGATTTTTTGTAGCACTAAGAATTTAAAACTATGATTGTCTCCTGCTTCTAAGACATGCTTTGCCAGTGCATTAGTCAGTTTCTTATTACGTATATCGTTAAGATGTTCCAGTACCCTCTCCTTCAACATACGATTAGTTTTTACAACATAGAAACATTCACATAGTTTACATTTATCCATATATACTATGTTTATAGTGGAACAATCTGCATAGAATGAGAGTTCTATAGGCTCCTTAGAAATGGGATGCATCACCATACAAACTGGCCAAATACAAGGGCAGGCTTTGCAAGCTCTACATGCATGAGTTCCCCTGCATTGTGATACAAGGTGTTCCTTGTGTCTGTTCTGCCTGTAACAAAGTCACTGCTTCAGGTTTACAGTTTTTAAAACTAAACCTAGGGGTAGAGTCTATTACCATGCTTATTTTAGGATCTACTAACAAGATGGGCCAGTTTCTTTTCACTACCTTACAAACTCTACTAACCCTTGCTGAATAAGTCAGACACATCCTATTCTTCACCTTCATACTAGATGTTATCCCTCTCCCTTCTTCAGTGGAAGTTTGCTCTGAATAATATGGTCTAGTTTTTGTTCTATCCAGTTTATCAACCTCTTCCATACCCTTTTTTATTTCCTCAGCTTTATAACCCCTGTCCATAAGGTCAGATGTAAGTCCATTCAAAGCTTCCCTTAGGGGTTCTGCATCTGTATGCAATCTCCTACACCTTAGTACCTGATTCTTAACTACATTCCTAGTAGTATGACTGGGATGCATACTAGTACAATGTAGTATATTGTTTTTCCTACATTTCTTCCTATACTGCTTGGTGGAGAGATTACCTAACATGTTTTTGGTAATTAACACATCTAGAAAACTAATTTCATCTTCAGAATAATGCAGGGTAAAGGACAAAAAATGGTGCTATCTCCACTAACTGTACAAATTCTTTCAATTCCAGTAATTCACCATGCTGAATGAAAAAATATCATCCACAAAGCATTTATAGAAGGCGATGTTCTCCTTGAAACTATCATTGTTAAAAACTATTTCCTTTTCCCAATTTGCAAGAACCAAATTTGTACATGTGTTGGCACATGCTGTGCCCATAGCAACACCTACAATCTGAAGGAAATATTCATGTTCAAAGAGAAAAACATTATTTTCTAGAATCATGTCTACCAGAATGCAGATCATATTTACCTTTGTATTACTATACCTAGTTTCTCATACAAGAAGTTGCCTCACATTCTCAACCCCTTCTTCATTAGGAAGGACCGTGAACAGAGAATCAACATCTAGGGTTACAAAAAAAGCTTTTTTGATTGCTTCCTCATTTATATGCCTCGCCCAAATGGACAGATGTTCTAAAAACTGCTTACTTTCCCTCAGCACAGTTTCTATTTTATCCAGAACCCATCAAAGTTGTTTCTCGGCATATATGGACATTGGCTCTGTGAGCCAACCTGTTCCAGATACTATGGGTCTGAAGGGTGGGTGTCTAGGATCTTTGTGCACTTTAGGCAAACCATATATCACAAGTATATTTGGGTGCTCAACAGAGAAGTATGTGTACAATGAATAATCTATTAAATCTGTCATCAGCATATCATACAGGTAGAAATTCAACCTATTTATAATGCCATTCACCTGATATTTCTGTACAACTGCATACACTTTTCTATCATGAAGCATGTCATACATTCTTTCCATATAAACCTGTTTATCTAAAACCATTATGCCACCTCCTTTGTCTGCCGGTCTGATAATCAAGCGCTCATCTCTCACTAATGAATTTTAGGCCTCATATTCCTTACAAGAAAAGTTAAAAAAATTTGATTTACTGCCTCCACTAAAATCTTTCCTTAAGTCATCTTCACATAAATTAATAAAAGCCTCCATTGCTGGTGAATTGTCTGGTATAAAAGTACTGGGTTTCTTAAAAACATTGCCATCATTGGAAGCACTATGCTCATCCATAAAAACTGTTTTAACATCACATTTCTCGCAAACATTTTTAATTCTAAAATTTTTTCCACTAAATCAAGTTTAGTAGCAGGTATAAATGACAGAACTTTATTTAGCACTATCATTTGTTCTCGTGTCAGTTCACTGGAAGACAGATTAAAAACTAGATTAGTTATCTTCGATTGCATGTCTGTGGGCCCAATGCACTTGAACCTTTCACCACAGGTGGAGGATCTGCTCTCGATCTCACTTCTCGCTTGCGACTGCGTAACCTTCCTATTCTCTTTTCTTGTCTTATAGGCAGGGCTTTCTCCAAAAAAGCCGAAGACAATTTATCATTTAAGGCAGTCACTATACTTTGCTTGGTCAGCACTTTTGGTCTTACTACTATAATTGCAATCATCCCTATCAACAGTATCTTCTTTCTCTATTGCTGTGTTGGCTTAGTTCATAGAGCGACTACAGAATAATCGCAATGAAACACGTACTGAAAAATAGTATGCACGGAATCCCCAATAAGTGCAAGCTCACCTTATTGTTACAAATGGAAGATAATGCTTCTTTCGTTAGTAAAAATCCAACACTTTAATGCCCAAAACAGAATAAATGTAGAAAATGCATCCAACGGAATTGAATAAAACCAAAGATTTCAATAATTCATAATAATGTGAAACAGTAGTTAAGCGCTTTCACCCGAGACTCAGGCTTCTTCAGAACACTGTATTAGAAAAGAAAAAAATGCCTTAAATAGATTTTTTTGGCGCCAACAACGTTTCAAAATATTAAAGGGACAGTGCCCTGTTTTTATGCTTAAAATAAGTGTTTACATTCACTTCAATACCCTAAGCGATCTCTGTTAACATGAAATACCCTTAAAAAACTTCTAAAAAATGCACAAATATATAAATGTGTAAATCAATGTGGAACACAACTAATTAAATTCATGACAAATCGTTCCAATAACATTATAAACCTTCAATATATGAATACCATGTATTCCATATGTCAAAACCATGCTATAACCCAACAATCGTCTAACCTTACATAGTATTAGAGTATAAAACTACTGACCATTGATATTTATTCTTTAGGCATAATTATAAGTATGGATTTGGTATATCTTAATAAACCTGAAAATGCTGTTTAAACTTGTGCTAGGCTTTTTTAGTTCGTAGAGCGATTTCTCCTACTTTACAGATATAATATTGTGTATGATTACTGTTATTCTCCTTAAAGGCCTGCACCCAAAATCCCAGTCTCTCCTTGTTTCTTGAGCTTCCCCCCTGTTTCATCATCATCCCTTTCCAGTTTGAATTATAGTTTTCTACTTGTGCTATGCATAGGAGCCTTAACTGTGTAGCTCTGAAATACCCCTTCAAATCGGATAATCTCAATCCGCCCTGTTCTACTGGAAGAATCAGCTTATCCCACTTGACTCTTGCGGTCTTCCCCTCCCAAATATAGTCCTTCAGCTCTTTATTAATTGCTATCCACAACTTCTCCTTTGGTTCATAAAAATATGACTGACCTGTGCATAAGACTAATGGGACTGAAAACGTTTTAACTGCTCATATCTTATTATCCATATCCATATAACAGAGCTTCCATTTCTTTGTTTCTGTATTATCTTTTGTTTAGTCTCTTCCCACATATCCTTAGCTGCCACACCAGAATCACTTTTAATCCATATTCCTAAATACTTCATTTATCAAGTCCCCATAAATATGGATATTGCTGAACTAATTCATATGTGGGTACATAATTTACCCATATTCCCTTTGTTTTAGCTTCATTAATTTTGTATCCCAAAAAGATCTGAAACTATCTCAAAATGTTCCACAACACTATAATGTCTCTTTCTTGTTTTGTCAGGCATAAAATGATATCATCTGCAAATAAAGCCAGCTTTTCTTGACTAACATACCAATTATAGCCTTGAATTTCTGACTCCCTTATTTTCTTTGCCAATGTATTAAAATATAATGCAAATAACAAACAGGAAAGAGGACATACCTGCCTGATTCCTCTGCTCAAGCAGAAATTATCAGAGAGGATCCCACCCACTATAATTTTCACAGCTGATCCCTCATATATCCGCCTAATCAACCTTATATTTTTTTTCAGGAAATGCAAATGCTTCCATTGCCCTACTCATAAAGTCTCAGCTTACTCTGTCAAATGCTTTCTCTACATCAAGACCCACCAACAACAGTGGTATTGTCTTACATTCTGCTTCCCTGTGGATCATCACTGTTCTGTTAATGTTGTCAAATGTTTGCCTCCCTTCCACAAAACCACATTGATCCATATCTATCAATTTTGGCATTATTTTTGCCATTCTTTTAGACATTATAGACATGAACATTTTATAATCATGGTTTAGTATTGAAATGGGCCTGTATGAAGCTGGATCTGGGGGATCTTTACCCTCTTTAGGTATTACAGCCACCACTGTTTTCTTCCAGAATGTTGGTACTTCTCCTCCTCTTAAATACTGTTAAACAAAACCTTCCAGATCTTTATCAGCTTTTTCCCTCCTTACTTCCAAACATCCACAGGAATACCATCTATTCCTGAAGACTTTCCTGTAGATTGGTTATACATCACCATTTTTATCTCATCTCCTCCTATCCTAACCGTTGGCAGTTGAGCCTCATCTACCCTAACCTTGGCATATTTAATTCTTCCATAAACATTTCCATTTGTATCTTTTCATTTCCATATTTCTCTGCTTTATACAGACTTTCATAGAATTTCTGAAATATTTCTAATACATCTACAGGATTTCTTGTTACCTTCCTTGTTATAGCTCCCTAAGCAGGGCAACAACCCTTTTTACTTTCGGTTGCCTGAGTCATGCTAAAAGTTTTTGTGCTCTAGTGCTATTATCAAAAACAGTTGTATAACAGCAATCTTTCTAAACTCATGTATATCATTGAGGTAATCCCTTATTTTCTGCTTAGCATTTTGCAGTTGATCCTCTTCTTCTGTGAGATTACCCTTATTCTGCAATACTTTAACATTTGTCAGTTCCTCTAAATAATTCTTGTTACTTCTTAACCATAGCTCCCTTTCTTTTATTTCCACCCTATCTTTAGACTACATCTTAATTTTGTCCCACTCCCTAGCTATATTTTCCGAAGTCATTTGTTTCTTCTCGAATAGCTCCTGAATAATCTCCTCTACCCATTCCTTAGATTCCTCTCTTTTCACAGATAGATGGGAAAATGCCAGTGTCTCATTTTAATTCATTACCCGGTGTTTTTATTTTAGTTATTATTGATGCATGATCTGAAATATTTATTGGGTGCGCATCAAGTCCTTTAATTAAGTGCACATGTTCCTGTAAAATGCAAATTCTGTCTATATATAGATATATCATATCCCACACAATATAGGATTAGAATAGTTTGTGGAATTTCATTTTTTCAAAGGAATCCCCCAGGACAAAATAAATATCTATGAGACCTTGTTAGAAATTGTATTGAAAAATAGTATTTTGATGTTCAATAGTGAAAACTACCTACAACGCACAGGGGTGGCAATGGGTTCTGCATGTGGTGGATTGTTTGCGAATAAATGCATGATTCAATAGGAGAAAAACTTTCTTTTTCCTTCTGTATACTTTTAAGTCATGCAAGCTCTACACCCATTTTTTGGATGATATTTCATTGTTTGGAGTGACACAACAGAGAACATTTCAGACTTCATTGAATTTATCAACATGAACACAAATTTCCTGAGCTTTACATATGAGAGTAATGACACCAAAATCTCATAGTTGGATATCTGCCTCACAAAAGACATTACAGGTGGGTGTTTTACTTCTAAAATATATAGAAAACCCACATATTCTAATGCATACTTGCATTACAGCAGTCCACATCCTCATACACAGAAACAGCAGTTGTAAAGGGACAGTTTGTGAGGGCTGCTCACATGACATATTCCTTTGACAAATTTTGAATGGATGCATAAAGATTAAAATATGTTTTGGCCAGGGAATACCCCAATGGGTTTATTGACAATTTAATGTATGAAGTTATCAACAAGAGAGAAAATAAATTTGATGTCCCATTATTGGATAGTGGGGCATAATAACACAAGTAGACACAAGAGGAGATGAACCAAATGTAACGGCTGCTACACATTATTGTGATATTTCAGCTTAGAGCAATTCTGAGGGAGGGCGAAAACTTTAGGAACTCTTTTATAACAATTTTTAGTACTGACAATTACACCGTTAAAAAATGTCATCGAAAAGAATTGGCAGATTCTGAGACAGAACGGTGAATTTCTAGAAAAAAAATGGACCCAAACCACACATAGTATATAAAAAGGGTCACAGTTTAAAAAACATTGTTGAAGCCTTTGGTACTAGACAGAATAGTAACAGGCCTATCAGAATGAGAAAATGTGAAAGATGCTCTTCTTGTAAATACATACTAGAATGTAATCATTTTATAATAAAAGATTATGTATTTCATATACATGGTACACTAAACTGTCAGACACAGGGAGTTGTTTATACTGCTTTATGCCAAGATTGTTCAGGATATTATATAGGAATGACTGAGTGAAAATTAACAAACCGCATATAAATGAACATGTGTATGATTTAAAGAGAAAAAATGAAGATATTCTCTGGTTAAACATCTAAAAGCTCAATCTGAACATCATTTTAAGTTTGTCATTTTAGAGAAAGGTAATAACAATAAACGGGGAGGGCCCTGGCCACTATTATTGGAGAAAAGAGAACTTTACTGGCAATTGACTTTAAATGCTAGTATGTGGCCAGGCTTAAATGAACAAACTTCCATAAGCTGTTTATTAAACATAAAAGCACTACAAAGATAAACATTGTGAGTGTGTTATAAAATCTGTGTTACCAAGGGGGATATTTATACAAGGGATATTTTAAGATTTGAGATAATTTTACACAAAAAAAGTTTTTTTTTTTAAATGCTTTTAAGTATGTTTTCCATTGAATATTGTTCTGCATGTAACTAAAGTGTTGTCACATTAAATCTGTTGTGTGCGGTGAGGAGCCTTCCAGTCATGTTTCAAGACAAGGTTATATAAGCAGCTTTTAAACGTTAATGAACTTATCTGAAGAAATGTACACTAATAAAATGAAAGTACTCATCATAAAACATTTTTGGAGTGCTTTATTTTGCTTTGAAGTACATTTAGTTGATCTAGGAGCTTACAGTCACAGTCTCTGCAGACCTGCAGTTTTTTTTTTCTTTCTTTTGGCTTGGTTTGTGCTTTCCCACCTATAAGTAATATTCCTTGCTGAAAACTGATTATTTCTTCCAGAATTTTCTTAAGCTCCTTTTTAGCAGTTTTAGGTGGAATATAAATACATGCCAGTGTAATCCTCCTCCCTTGCCAGTAGCCCCTTAGCACTACATATCTGCCATTATTATATCTTTCTTCCTCTTCTATCACTATTGGAGCTCCTCTTGCAATTAATATGAGTACTCCTCTTTTCCTTTGCCCCAGATATTCCACTGAATAACCATCCTAAAAACCTTTCTTTATCAAATTCACATGTTCAGTTCTTTCCAAGTATCTTTCCTGTAACATACATATTTGCACTCTACATTTTTAATATAGTTCACTATTCTTTCTCTTTTGCATTTATCTGTGAGACCATTGACATTTAAAGACATTACAGAAAACATCATTATATTAAAAGTTATTATTCCCACCTTTTATGTATAGCACATTTTTGTTAAATGTCTAATTCCAGCTTTTGTGTTACATACATGCATACATACACTGTTTGGCAGGTTGAACTTTTATATAGTTGTTTCTTGTCATATCCATTTGATCCTATGTCACATCTTACAAAAGTTTTGTTTTACGAAAGCCCTCAGACAAAAAAATAAACAGACCCCAATACCCCCTAAAATGTATTAATTTAATACTAATACACAAAACTATGTACAGCTTCAAATATTGTAAGTTTTACCCTCCCTAATAGGAACAAATATCCCAAGCCAACAGTCACACTCACAAACTTGAGTTAACCTAAAAGAAAGGTTATCCATGTTAAGACACATGGTGCAGGCTGTGCTTCTACTAAGTGCAGCTGGTTTTGTCTGATCTTTATAGCCCCCCCAGTTAGGAAAACTCCTGAATGCTTTCAGAGAACAGTATATCCTAGCCATTTTCTCTTTTCTTTTTCCCCCAGCCAATCACTCTTCACCAGACTGTAACCAATTTCTCCTTATCAGATTGTCTCTATGGAGACATGAGAACCAGAAAGTAAATTTTTCTTTATCAGATTGTTTCCATGGAGACATGAGTGCCAGATGCAGAATTTCTACTAAGCATACACTGAATTGCTAGAAAAAAGTCTCACAATATTCAATATTCTTTTTCATTTACTTGCTTTCTCTTAGAACTTGTTACTAAATCAATCTAAGGTCCTCAATCCAGTCAATCTCCATTCAAGAATGAGAAAATGCACATTAATTTTTCTTTTGACATGCTCTTTTAACCAGGCATTTTTACATTGTAGTACCTACATTTCTTAAAATTGAACAAGAAAGAAGAAAGAGAGAAAGGAGAAAGAAAGGAATAAAGGAGAGCAGCAGCACCTATTTACAATCCCCATTACACTTAAAAATAACTGCAAAAATTTTACTTTATGGCATGCAAAGAAAACCATACACCACAAAAATAGTACTATTAAGAAAAAAATGTTTTATTTACTCATGGTTAACTTTCTCCCCTTACTTCCCCTCCCCAAAGCATTTTCTGAACATTAATGACATGAAGTAGTGCATATACTTTAGGGCCCCCCACAAGTCCAACAAATTTTGAAAAAGTCCAATATTTCCAGATTTTCTTGTTCTGTCATATTTCACAAATAAGTATTGCATTGTAATCTCACATTAAGTTACTGGTTTTATTATTGTTCATCTCCATCTCCCAAATCCTGTATCTCCTTCATTTCCAATGTACTCTTGATTCTTCTAGTCACCTCTCATGCTCCCTTCCTTCTCTCCAACATTTTCTATTAAAACAGTGGAAAAGGTTTGGCAGGTGCAGTCTCTCTGTGGTCTTTATAACCAGAAGAACAAGAAGCATAATCTCCTTCTGTTTCATAGCTCACTTCTTGTTGGACAAACTTTTGTACTTTTGTATTTCCTCCTTAGCATGTACTTCATCAAAAATGATTTTTTTTCACTCCAGAGAAAAATAACTTGAAGACAGCTGTGTGCAGCAGTTTGACTCTCATACCTGCATCTTAACATTCTCTGAATAGTGGAATGAATTTACTTCTCTTCTGTCTGGTGTACAATGAGTAATCATTCTCCATAAACACTCTCCTGTCCCCCACTTTCAGTATTTTGTCCTTCTGCCAAAATTTTGTCAGAATCAACTCTTTCTACTGGTAGGATTGCATCTTTACTAATAAAGGTCTAGGTTGCTTTCTCATAGCCAGGTTTGGAGTATACACACAATGTACCCTTACAACTAGCAACTCCTGCTGTGGAATACCAGTCCAGTTGCTTATTTGTACTTTCAAAAAATTAATGCAGTCTGTTCCTTCCAGCTCCTCTGGTATAGCTGAACATCTCAGGTTTTCCCTACATGCTCTGTCCTCTAATTCTATTATTTTTTTTAATATCTCTTCCTCAGTAGTCTGATATTCAGCCAGCCTTTTCATTTCAGCCTCTGATTTTTGCAGCTTTATCACCTCATCTGAAATCTGTTGAAAGCTTATTCCATTGTTCCAGCCTATTTTGTTTGTGTTGATATACTTCATCAGTGTTTTATTTATTTTAACATGGTTTGTGCACAGTTGTCTTATATCTTGCTGTAGGTTACTGGAAGTTGTGTCTGAAGGTTGCATTGCTTTTTGTTGAACAGCTGCAGAACGTTTCCCAGCAGTGTTTCTTCCTCACTTTTTGTAGCTGATTTTTTTTCAGGTGCTCTGTATTTTTTTCTTCCTGGTATCCAGGCAGTACACTTACTAGCCAGTTACTAAAATTTACCCATAAACACAAAAGTCTACTGGCCTCCTCTGTTGAGTTTCTGTTTTCACACTGGGAAAGCTAAAGTCAAGCTGTTACTCAATGTGTAGCCATCTTGGAAGTCCGTCCAACTGAACGTTGGTACTAGTTTCTTACTCAAAGCTCCAAAGTATGTGGTAAGTGATTGGATGCATCCAGTTCCACCTGTTTTTCCTTAATTAGGAGGACTCATTGTTCTGTCATTCTGTCATGTTATCAGAGTTGGATTTTCTACACTAAATCCTTCACTTCGCAGGTAATCTTTAACTTCATTTTCTGTTTCTTTAACGTCTCCAATACTAATCGTATTTTCTACTTTCCCCTTTGTTTATTTATTTTTTTGTATTGCAAAATTTTCTATATCCAAATTCCTTTGCCTGTATTTCTCTTCAATTATCTTTGGTGCTGCTTTTTGTATTAATTAGTTTTGCCTTTTCCTTTGCATAAATATCCCATCCATCCACAACCCCTTTTACCCATTTTTCCTGATGGGGTAAGAGTATCACTTCAACAGTGACAATCATATAGAGCCAAAGTATACACCACTGGCTGGCTAGCCTTGTTATGATAGTTCTTCCATACCACACACTCACACCTATGGCCAGTTTTAGAGTGTCAAATCCATTTACTACATGTATTTGGAATGTGGGAAGAAACTGGATCACCAGGAGGAAATCCATGTGAACACAGGGAGGATATGCAGACTCCACACAGAAGGTACTCCAGTCAAGAATCAAACCAGGAAACCTCTTGAAATGAGGCAACAATAATATCCACTGTGCCTTTGCATAAACATTGTATCTTATTAAGTCTCTTTTTCTTTCCCGTGTCAATATTTCTTCTTCAGATGTTTCCTGTTCCTCCTGTTTCTCCTCACTTTTAGGACTTTCCAGCATGCTGTGACATAACCCATGTTTGGCTTTCTACACTAAATATTTCACTTTGCAGGTATTCCATAACTTCAGCTTCCATTTGTTTAACTTCTACTTTACTAATTTTCTATTCTACATTCCCCCTTTGTGATCTTAATTTTTTGATTGTGAAATTGTCTATATCTAGTGCCTTTGCCTGTATTTCTCCGCAAATATCATGGTAATCTACCAGTGTAGTACCCCAAAGGATACGCAGTAGCAAATTCCACCCCAAACATGCCTCCAGCCATGTGGAGGCAGCATCAGTATGAATATTCATTCAGTCATTCGAGCAGAAATGTAGCAATGTAATATAATATAATAAATAGCCACAAATAAATTGCATTGAGCCACAAATAAATTACATTGAGCAAACGCACAAGTAAAAAATATTGAGCATTTGACAAAGTCTAAACTATGTTTATTTACTGACAAGCAGCATTTCAGTTTATTCTTGCATGTTGCATTGTGTTGTAGTACTGCTCTTTACAGTTATTCAGATGAATTGCATAATTACAGGTAGAGCATATTCTAATTTAAGTATTAGTATAAGAGTAATTGCTCTACTGCCCTCTACATTGAGTAAATAGAAGGTTTTATATTTAGCTTTAAGATGGGACAGTACTCTTGGTTATTACTGAATCCGTACATGTGAGATACAGTTCAGAGTGGAGTCTATGGTAAATTCCATATACTTCTGAGAAGTAGTAGTTGGCAGTGTATTACTACATGGGTCAGTAATGGTGACATTAGATGCATTTCTGAGACGCTGTAGTGTACCAAATACCATAAGTTAAATTTTGGGTGCTTAGAAGAACACGCCTGGTAGACATCAAAGACTAAAGTAATACTAATTTCACAGTCTTTGAAAACAATCTGACTTGAATGGGGTCCATTTCTGCCATGGTTTTAGACATCCTAAATATCTAGTAAATTTTAAAAAAAGGTGCTCTCTACCCACCTTAACGGTTTCAGACAAAGTGTTTGAAATGCTACAATAGTTACATGACCTCCTGTTTGGACAACTATCTTAATATGAGAAGCAAACCACCCATTTCCTTTTGAAAATACATTTTTACTTTTTTATTTCAGTGACATGGGGAATTGTGAGTAAACACACATCCTGTACAATGGAGGATTTCTAATCACTGGTAAAGTATCCATGATGTGACATGAAAATTAGCATGCCTGTCAGTCTTTCTCGAAATCCCCTGCCAATCACTAAAGGCATGTCCAAAGCTGCGCAGAACTAACTGCTAGGTACTACACTGGTAGATTACCAATATGTTTGCATAAATATTGTACCATATCAGATCTCGTTTTCTTTCCCATGTCCATGTTTCTTTTTTATACATTTCAAAACGTTTCTAGATTTTGTTCTTTATATTTTCAAACTTCCTCAGCTGCTTCTTTTTCCAAACTGCCCAAGGTTTCATGGTCTATATAATGTTTTTCATGAATCTATTGTATTAATTAACACATTTATATTTGAAGTTTTTAATAGTTTTTTCTTATGCAAGCAAGTATTTTCTTTCTTCTAATTTCTCTCTTAATCTTTCTGTATACCTTCTATCCAGAAATTCTGAGCTTCTTGCATAATAGCAACAATACATAATTTCTTTCTTACCCTTAGTAGTCCACTCTGTCATCTTTATGACTCTTTTTTGGCCTGTCATTTTTTTGTGTTTTTTGCAGACTACTACTTCCTTCTACAACGGGAGGGCCCTCCTCCCCCAAGCTTGGCCTAACATAATTGTAGGAATGTTTCCATGTCTTGAGAATTCTACACTATCATTTTTTCCAGTCCTGAAACCAGTATGCCTACCAGGACTGGGCACTTTTCTATCCTGGGATTTCTGCACCCAGCTGTCATTTTTATTTTTTATCTACGTCTGTCCACGATACAATTGGGGGGGTGGCCTAATGGGTAAGGTGTTTGCCTTACAAGCACAAGATGTGGGGTTTGAGTCTCACAAGGGATAATTGGCTAGACTTAAAATGCCTCGCAAGGGCAGTTAGCTTAGTACTAACCTATGAACCTATGATATATGCTATATAAAATACAGGCTATACATCAGTTTAGTTTTGGTGAGATTTTGTAAAAACAGAGTCCATATCATGAAGGTAGTCACCAGGACATGAGTGTGAATTCCATTCCAGCAATACTACTCCCCTTTGTTTGCTGATTTTATCATCCCTCCATTCTCCATTGTAGGTATCGCAGTTTCCTTTTTTAATTTCTCCAAGTCTTTTGGGTTTCTAATACCATGACGGGAATGGACCCCATTCCTAAGTCAAAGTATGATTAAAGTTCATGAAATATACATCATTTCAATCTTTGATATCAGCCAGAAGTGTTCTTTGCAGCACTTGCAATGTGCCCAGTAATGACTCCTTCTGCAATTAATATGGGGTTTCATGAATTAGCAACATATCTAAATAAGATTGTAGATTCTCTTTTATAAGACCCATTGCTCCTACTACTATTGGAACTGTCTGGGTATCTCTCTTACACATTGCTCTCATTTCTGCCTGCAAATTCTGATATTTTATGACTTTGTGTCTCTCTGTATGCATAACACTGTAGTCACTGGGTATGGCGATTTCAGTGAGCAATGCTACTTTTGTCTTCTTTTCATGGGCCACCTTTTTTGCTGGTTTTCTAGCATCTATCTTTTGAACTGTTGGTAATGGGTGATCCCATGTGATGTAGACTTCATCCTTTTCTATAAAGCTTTGTGACTCATGTTTCCAGTGTATTTCAGCCACTTTAATACCATAATGTTTGCACAATCCCCAGTGCAGCAGTCTTGCCACATTATTTTGCCTTTCACTATACAGTCCTTTTGTGGGCCACAGTGGTGCAATGGTTAGTGTTGTTTCCTCACAGCAAGAGGTTCTCCCATTTGATTCTTGGCTGGAGTGCCTTCTGTGTGGAGTCTGCATGTCTTCCCCATGGTTGAGTGACACAATAGACATGCAGGTAGGTGAGTGCATGAATGAGTGTGCCTTCCTTGAAGGTTGGGAGTTGGGCTGGCAACTCGGCACCGTAAAAATCCACTGACAATCATGAGCAGCCCGGAGTTCCGCTGTGGCGACCCCTAACCGGGAAAAGCTGAAAGACATTATTTTTTACTATACAGTCCTTCTGCCATTAGCATGTCACAACCAGCAATTAGGTATGCAACTGTTTCCAATTTGGTTTTTTCTATCTAATCTATCCAACACATTTTAAGGCCAGTCAATCAATCCAAAACTGTAAGTTAAGACAGGAAGAGCAAATTGGTTTATAGCTTGAATTTTGTTCCAAGATGTCAATGCTGTTTTTAGGATTAATTTGTCTTCTAAAGTATTCCTTACTAAGTTTTATTCACATTTGTTCATATTTTATTGTTGATATTTCATCAATTTCCAAATATATACTCCCTCTTGCTCATGTTCTTTTATATCACATTCTTGTCCCAAACTGATGTTTTCTTGGTGCTGCACTTTTCCTGCTTTAAAGGTTGCTTTTGCACATTTATCAAGACCAAATTACATTCTTATATCATCTGAAAAAGTTTTGGCAACTTGCAGTTGTACTTTCAGTTCCTCATCTGATGAAATATACAGTTTTAAATCATTGACAAAAGGAAGATGAGAAGTCTGCACACTGTTGTTTTCTACGAGCCAAATTATAGCCATGGCCTAAGCTGTTAAATAGACAGCTTAATGGGTTAAAGGCAAGGCAGATTAGCAGCGATGATAGAGAGTCATCCTGGAAGATCGCCCCCCTTTGAATTTTTATCCATGGGATAATAATTTGTCCTTTATCATGGCTTAATTTCAATGTGGTCTGCCACTGTTTCATGGTCACTGTAATGTAGTCAATCAGTGTTGGCTGTATCTTATACATTTTTAAGCACTCTTTTATCCATGAATGTGGGATACTATCAAATGCTTTTTGTGTCAATCTATGCCATACTTAGATTCTTCCCCTTTTTACAGTTCTCCACTATGACTATTTAATAAGAAATGAGCCTTTGTTCCATATGACTTTCTTTTATTGCCCTTTTGTTCTATTGCCATGATTCAATTTTCCTCTAACTGACTATAAACTCTGTCGGCATAAATTTCAATGTATAGTTTATACGTCATTGGAAGGCAAGTTATTGGTTTACAGTTTTTAGGGTAGCTTGTAGGTTCACTCTTAAGTAGGAGCATTGTTTTTTTCTGTTGTTAGCCAGGTTGGTGTCTGTTCAGGGTGCACATATAAATAGTTCTTACTCATAGCTAAATCTTTGTGCAAAAATGTTAATACTTTTAATCAGAAGTTAGGTACTGCATCTGGGCATGGGATTTTCCAAGTGGAGGCTTTTCTTAACTTTGTTTCAATTTCTCTGGCTGTTACTTCATCCCATTTCATATCCTGTACCATTAATCTTCTTATTCTTTCGTTTACTTCTTCTACCCATTTTGCATCTTTGTTATGTTCCACAGGATCTTCATAAATACTTCTCCAAAATGTATCTATTTATTCTTTTTTTGGTGGTCTTTCAATTCCTTTTACCTTGTTTCCCAATTCTCTGTGAAACTTTTTTGGTCATCAATAAATTGCTTATTTTGTACCTTTTGTTTATATTTATCTGTGTATCTTCTACGTTTTCCCACCTGTGCTGAGATTTTTAGCTTATTTGTGATAGTGCATGATAGATCCTGGTCTGTTCTAATACTTATTACATCTATCTTTCTTAGTATTTTTGTTGGTCTGCTCCCTCTTCTGTATTCTTCTAACAGTGACACTTCTTGTCTTAATTGCTTTATAGTTTTTTCTATTTGATACTTCCATGATTGTATTAAATTTTCCCCCTTCCTTTCCCTCACTACCCTGTGTTCTTCTGGTAGAATTTTATCAGTTAAGTTAGCTGCGCAGTATTATATCCTATTTATCTGTTATACTGCATGGATTTCTATGGCAGTCCTCATTACTGTGTTCATTTGTTTTATCAAACTTCTTACTTTTTGGGTTTTATTGACCTTCTGCAGTCTATTACTTTCATTGATCTTAATATGTCTATCTATCTCTATTAAATCAAGCAACTCTTGCCTTAGCTCATTTTCTTCTAAACTGAGGGCACATTTTTTATTCTCCATTTCCCACGGGCATTCTATATAAAGTTCTACAGCATCTTCCTGTGGCACATTCTCTTCAATTTCATCCTGTGCCATCCATTGCTCGGTCATATGGGAATTCACTGGCCTATTACTCCTCAACATTGACTGTGTCAGTTTCCACAGTTTCCTGTTCCTTCCCTTGCTATCGAGCTTCAAGTGAACATTTATACTGGATTCCTGTGGAAGGCTCCAAAATATCTTCATATGGCACTCGATCAATTGCTTCCCATTCCACTGGTTTCCTCTTAATTTGGATAGCCATTGCTCTATCCTGTTGTAGTGCTTCCTGAATTAGATTTTCTACTCTGAATCCTTAATTTCACAGGTACTCCATAACCTCAGTTTCTATTTCTTTAACTTCTCCATTACTAATCTCCTTTCTACTTTTTCTCTTTGTCTTCTTATTTTTTTGTATTGTAAAGTTTTTCATATCTAGACTCCTTTGCCTGTATTTCTCTTCAAATATCTTTTTGTATTGGTTAGTTTTGCTTTCTCCTTTGCATAAATATTATACCATATTAAATCTCTTTTTCTTTCCCATGTCCGTATTTCTTCTTCAGATGTCTCAGTATCTTCCTGTTTCTCCTTACTTTGTGTACTCGCTCCATCTTTCTGTGATGTAACCTGTGTTAGACCTTCTGCACCAAATCCTTCACGTTGCAGGCACTCCATAACTTCAGCTTCTATTTTATTAACTTTTACTTTACTAATCTTCTTTTCTACAGTCCCTCTTTGTGATATTATTTTCTTTATTTTGAAAATTTCCATATCTGGATACCTTTCCTCTATTTCTCTTTGAATGTCTTTGGGGCTTCCTTCTTTATATTGATTAATTTGTCTTTCTCTTTTGCATAAATATTGCACCATATCAAATCTCTCTTTCTTTCCCATGTCCATATTTCTTTTTTATACTTTTCAAAAATCACTTGGTTTCGTTGTTTATATTTTTGCACTTCCTCAGATGTTTATTTTCCAAACAGATCAATGTTTTTTGATCTATATACTGTTTTTCACAAATCTATTATATTAATGAATACAATTTTTTATTTAAAGCTTCTGACAGTCTTTCTTGTGGAAGTATTCTTCTTTCTTCTAATTTCTCTCTTAATCATCTTGGTATATCTTGTGTCTGGAAATTCTGGGCTTTTTGCATAATAGTAACAATACACAATTTCTTTCTTATCCTCAATAATCCACTTTATTGTCTTTATGACTCTTCTTTGGCTTATCAGTTTTTGTAATTTTTGGGGATTACTACTTCCTTCTACAACGGGGGGGGGTGGCATCCTTCCCCTGAGCCTGGCCTGTCCCCATTGTAGAAATGTTTCCATATTTTGAGGATTCTATATTGTCATCTTTTCCAGTCCTGGCACCAGTGTGCCTACCAAGATTGGGCACTTTTTTTATCCTGGGTCTTGTGCACCCAGGTATCTTTTTTAAATTTTAACCTACTTCTGCCTATGATATATGCTATATAAATGCAGTCTATATATCAGTGTCATCTTGGTGAGACTTTGTGAAAAACAGGGTTCACCTAATGAAGATACTCACCAAGACTTGGAGATGAATTAATTTCAGCAATACTGTCCTTTGTTTGCTGACTTACATCTCTCCATTTGGACCCTGGTTCTGTGTAAGGCCCAAGATCTACCTGCAAGGGAAAATATCAATCAGTATGAGGATACGTCCTAGGCTTATTTAACTGGGATCAGCCATGCATATTATAAATTGAGCTGTGCAGAGCTGACTTTGAAAACACAGCCAGAGAACATTTAAGTTATTGCCAATACAACATTGCAGTTGAGGAGTCATGTTATTTGAGATCACATTGGTCTGATGGCCCAATTCATATGCAGCTACTGTATATTCATCACCTATCAGGATTTTAACTAGAAGGTTATAACTTTTTAGGTGACACCAGAGCTCCTCTCTTTCCAAAATTACAGCATGATGATGGGCAAAGTTTTGCTGATGTCATTACCATATCACAACTTTTGTAAAATGATTAAAGTTTTCAAAACAATCCATTACACCAATACATGTTACCAGTAATCCAAAACTCAAACATTATTTAAATTGTTTTACCCTTATTTCAAATGCAATAAATTCAAGAGGCAAATTTCTGATTCAAAAAGGTTTAGATGGTTTAACCTTAGAATTCTTAAAATATGGTATACTTTCATTACCAGTCCCATTTAACATATTATAAGACTAACAATAAGTAGTGACACCTTTCCTTTCCTACAGAAGGCATCCATGTTCTGCCCAAACACAGGTAAATCTCTTCTATTCGTAGTCTTCTATCGCTGCTTTTCACTACTGTCACAATTTCTGGAAAGCACACCATCATTCCAACTCCCATCTTATCTCAACACCGATAGTATTATTAATCCCCAACAAGATGGCCTTAGATATGAACATGCATACTATAACTGCCATACTACATCTCACTAATTATGTACTTATTGAACTGGGTCAAGGTAATATATACATGATATGGCCTTAATAGTCCATATCAATGCCTTTGATTCCATGCAAACTCTTACTAAAACCTACACATTTCTAAATACTTACTGTATGCCTGCTGAACATACAGTAATCTAATCTACAGTCTTTCAAAGTGCAAAGAGAAATTTACTATACCCATCTTCATCAGGTTAACCTACAGTTCCCCAAATACCTGCCTTTGGCGCACTTCTTTTCACTATGTTTGTCAACACTTTCAGTACCATTTTTACTCATGATATAGTTACATGAACCTCTGAGTCACTTTCCTTCAGGATAATATCCAAGCTGATGACTATCTTAAAACACTTTATTCCAGGTTCAGTGACTTAGGCTTACCATTAAGTGCTAAGATGGAAGACATGCTGTTTGGCACAGCCAAAGCTATTAGCAAGTCCACCAAAACCGTCTGTTACCTCTAGGAAGCCATTTGCCTTTACTAAAGTACTTTTAATATCTAGATTCCTAAAGCAACCAGCAATTCATCTTTTCTTCATGTCTTAATTGCATAACTAGTACATTAAAAGAATCCTGCTTTCTATAGTATATCCCCATTTAACACCTGAAGCTGGATGCGCTACTAGAAAATGTGTCCTACTGCTTCCTCTAGTACATAATTTCGAACTGATAACTTCAGGTTCTTTCAGAAAAAGGAACTGATTCCATGGCTTTACTAAACAATATCTGTAGATTTATGGCCAAATCCATCACCTTGACCTGAAATGGGATAAATATTGAAAAAGAATACGCCCCACCATCCCATCAAGTACAGTGTCCTCAAAGTTTAAGTGTGGGGTGTATGCAGGGTGAAAAGGTCCCTGCAGGTAAGGAGTTCATTCACAAAAAATAAAAAAATAAATAAATAATTCTGAATTCAACTTTGAATTATTTCAGATTTAAGAAAACATTAAATCCTTATCATTCATTGCCACACCACATAATCATGTATTGCTTTATTTTTTTGAGCAGCAACATACACAGTTTTAAAGTAGTGATATGTGGTCTTGCACAATAACAGATGTACAGTAAAAGGGAAACTTTAAAGAACAGATTGCAGCAAATTCAGTGCATGGCATAGATGCCTTTGTAAACAGTAGAAGCTTTCTGGTATAAATGAAAGCAATATAATGGTACTGTTGTGTTAGAATTGGGCATATCAATGGTCTGTAAAAGTAAGGAAACCACTTTAAGAAAGCTCATGAGGAAAAAAGTGAGAAAAAGTTAAGTCTCAATGCTTCATATAATATTCTTTCTGAGGAAAAATTACTCATAGTTTATCGTACCTTAAATAGTATACACAGGTTAACTCTAAAAAAGTAAACTGATTTCTGGTGCAAATGATGACAGAAAGGAGACTTCTGGACTTTTGGACTGATACCAAAAACTTGGCTGGATTCAGCAAACTTTACCACATGGTAATAAGCAAATGTGCATGACAATCAACCATGCATAGCGTGCGTGCAATTCAGAAAACTGAGCTACATGATGTAGCTAGGCCAGGTAATGTGGTCAATCACATTATATGCTAATGGCTGTATAATTAAGCATCATGTATGCTACTGAGGCAAATCAACATGGTTGAGTGAATCAGAAATATTTAAATGTTACCCAGCACCACTGCACACACTGTAGATTTGAACTTGACCATATACCTGAGTTTAGATGGAGTACATCGCACAAATATGCTTGGAGTTGCAGCTGCAATTGTAAATGTGTAACTGCAGGAGGTTCTTATTGAAGCTGCTTTGCCCCACAGTGCACAATGTTGTCCCCAAAGGTGTAGGGTCATTTGACTATGCTTAATATTTCATGCCCTCACTACAACAACAAAGTTGATCAATACCATACAACACATTGTGGACATATATCAGCCTCATCTGCAGCTACATGGCAGCCATGGAGTACTTACCCCAGTGGATACAAAAGTATGTATGGCTTTATGTATATTAGCTACAGGGCTGTTTCAGTGACCAAATGGGGGCTGCACTGGTGGTATCTCGGGCATCTTCCTCAGGAATACTCCATCAGTTCCTTGATGCCATCTTTTAGCATGTGGGGGACCATATATGGCTCCCATGTATTCCAAATGAGATAGCCAACACCGTGAGAAATTCTATCATATAGACCATTTGCCTGAGCTACTTGGGGCCATGGACTGTACCCACATTAAAATAAAGACCCCACCTGGTAAAGTGAAAAGGAGGTATGTGAACAGTACAGTATCACTCCATCAACTGCTCGGTGGTCTATAATACATAAGGTATCCTGTACAATGAGAGTGCAAGCCGCCCAAGCAGTTTTCATGACTCTCAAATATGGCAGATTTGTGACTGGTATTAACAGTTTGCAAGGGGTGACCTTCCACTGGAGCATCCTGTTGCTGATGCTGGATATAACTTAGAACCCTGGATCATCAAACTGACCAGGGTACAACCATGCACTATCACAAACCAGAAGCTTTACATAGGTTGTATCTGAAGTCATGCTCTTCAGTATGATCCTGCTATGTGTGCCAAAATACTGACTATGTTTGGTGTGTTACACAATGTTATAATTAAGAATCCATTACAGCAGGATGGCCTCTTGCAGGACCAGCAGTTCCCAGCACTACAGGCAGTGAACACTAAGACAGATGAGGTGCCAGAGTCAACAGCAGCAGAGTATGACCATGCCAGATGGAGGAGGGTGCAGTATGTTCTGGCACTTGCAAAAAAATGCAATCAGTGACCAGCACCATTACCAGCCTCCCTGTATGTTCATCTCCCATGAGTGCTAGGGAAAGATTCTGATTTCTGTCTGGGGGGGCAGCACACGTTTCTGATCTACAGAATCCTACCAACTTGTCCTCCCTCAGACTGAGAATCTTCGGCATCCACAGACAGAGACTGTGTCCATGATTAGTGTAAGGGATGTGATGGTCACATTCTCTGTGTCAAACACACAGACTACACCCCCTCACAGTGCTAGCTCATTCCTGCCATCTGTATCTTAGGCTACAGTTTCTCTAACATCAGATGGAGGCAGTCCCATAGTGCTGGTGCCAGATAAAGAATCACCTGTGAATACATCAAAGCAAAAAAATATCCAATGTAAGTATGACACACCACCACAAGTACAAATGAAACTAAATTCTTTACAGCTCTAAGCATATGTTAAAAATTACTACTCTGGCTATATCTTGTGCAGATGTGGGGTAGCAATTATATCCCCAATTTACTCTGAATACCATAAATCAGACACATTTAATGCACATTAGTTTGACTTACATGTTGTATAGAAGTAACAGCTATTGATACTATGAATTAGGACTACATACCTGGAGCGTCTGCAGTTGAAACTCTCTGGGGCCTGACCAGCTCTGCTCCAACATCCAGCACTACACTTTAGGACTCTGTGAGGTAGTAGTGCATTTAAGCAAGGGTAGGAACTCCTCTGTCTCCATTACAGGTGATTATATCCCTGGTTCACCACCAGTTGCCCTCTGTTTCTTTGCCATGACTTTTGCTCAGTGGGTGGCAGCATGGATCATATATGTAGCCCTGTGACAGACCATGCCATAATTGCAGCCGTAACCATCCACCATTACAGCCAGCTCCAGCACAAGGTGACCTAGGCAGCTGCCTAGAGCCCAGAGATAGTTGGGGCCTTGTCCTGCTAAAAAAAAATAAAAAATAAATAAAATTACTCAGAATACTCAGTCTTAGCTAAAAGTCTGCTATCAGTGAACATACATTAGCAAGCCATCATATCATATTTAGGAAGCCCCAGAGAACTGTCTGCATCATGTCACATATTTAGGAAGCATACAGGAAAATTTGATTAAGCACCACAGACCATCCTCTATAGCAGTGCATTTTATGGAGCAAGCACTCAGTATATATGCAGCAGCATTTAGATTTGATTAACAGCAGTGCCTCAACCCTACAAATTGAAGTTACTCAGTAGACAGGCCTGTGTGTGTGTGTGTGTGTGTGTGTGTGTGTGTGTGTGTGTGTGTGTGTGTGTGTGTGTGTGTGTGTGTGTGTGTGTATATATCTATCTGTGCAATTGGCTTTGCTCAGAGTCAAACCCACAGCCTTAACTATTGGGCAAGGCAGGTCTCCTTTGATTTATATACATTTTCTTTAAATTAGAGGATTGCAGTCTGCCAGTGTCATTTAGAGAGTTTTATTGTTTTATGGTTTGTAATCAACATCAAAGGTACAAGATGAAGACTACTTGCCTTTAGTGCATATGGTCGCAGGTTTTATTCCCACACCAGGTAGATGAACTCTTGGTACTGCAGAGCAGCATAAGTGGGGTCCTGCACTCCTGATTGTGATGCCCTTCAAATGAGATGTTAAGCTGAGGTCCCTTCTGCTTGACTTGGTGTTAGCTCTTGTAGCTGTACAAGATCCCATGACACCTCTCAAAAAGAGTAGGGGGTCCTTTATTTAACGCAACATAAAGTATTATTTACAAAATTTACATATTTACAGGCACATATATATGCATTTGTAGTTTTTTGCTGTTTATCATTGTCTTATAACATCCTCATTGTTATTCTTTCATAATTCACCCCTACTCCTTCTTCCACAACTATAATCTAATTGGTCACAATATGTCTGCCAAAATCCATTTCCCACTAAACAAAATTCTGTTCAATCTTTCATTCCAAATAACCCGTATTACATAATGTAAATTCTTAGCTACCCTTCTCAAATATTCTTTCTTCTTGTTCTTATAATATCCATACATAATCATATACATAATCATATTCATCAATAATATTTAAAAAATATATATTTACACCATTTTTCCAGAGTTTCACCATTCTTTTACATTTCAAAAAACATGCTATGTTTATCTCTTCCTCTTCACAAGATAAACACACTCTTTCAACATTTTTATGCTGATAACTTATGTATTACCAGTCCCCATAGGAAATCCTGACACTCTACTGTCTTGGTGCATCACTTTTTCCTTACTTTAATAGCTTTAATCAATCTGTCTTGTGCATTTTCCTGCTCTTACATCTTTATGTATATCATTAATTTGTATTTTCCATGTTAGTTGATATTTTTTAGTTTATTTACATATTAATTTTGCCTTTTTTATTCTTATCATTTCAGAAGTCTTGTACTTATATTTAAACATTCTCACTATTAAGTTCTCACTTGCTTCTCACTTTAATAATCTATACAAGTTTAAAGAAGTAGAACAAACAATTGGATTTAGTAACATAATCCTCTCTTCATCTTCACTCATATACAACACATTTCTTTTTACTGGGTTTAATCTTGTCCCCATATGAAAGAAAACACTAGTTGTGCAATTTCCTTTTCACATTTTTCTGAGATCATATAAACATTTGATATATATATATATATATATATATATATGCTATTTTTCCCATTAATACAGAATTCACCAGATAAACCTTTTTCCTGGATGTTAATCTGTACGTCCTCCACAGAAGACATGAAGACATATTTCTTTCATTTCTATTATCAAATCCTCCCATTGCATCATAACTACATCATTTCCCCCAGATTGTATCCCTACCAAACACACTTCATTCATTGTAAAATGCACACTCCCAATTTTCACATTACCCAAAACCTTACTTTTATCTTTATTCAAGGTCATTCCCATTTTCATTAAAATTTTATTCAGACAAACAAGTACTTCCCTCATCCATATGTTTATATTGTCTGCATATGTCAAAACTGCTGGAATTACTACATCCTTTTACATCACATATCTAGCATCTTTCATTTTATAAACTACTTCACTCCCTTTGGCATTCATTACCAATGCAAATAATATTCTACTCATGGGACATCCTTGTCTTTCACCACACTTTATACATATTTCTTTACTCAGACACCCATTCAGTAACACTCTTCTAATTATATTCCCTATTCCATACTTTTTCGTAACATCCCACAATACATTGTGTCCTACTGTATCAAATGCTTTGCTATCACCTATTATAAGTTTCACATCCTCCCTTTTACTTATAATATAATCCACAATTTATCTCACAATCAATAACAATTCTTGACATCCCTTTCCTTTTATACTTATATTTTCTTCCATAATATGCATCATCTTTCCTTCCATTCATCTCTATGTTATTGTCATAAAAAATATGAGTTATTTAGTGTGATGGGTCTTCATTTTTTTATTTCATTTTTCTTCTCAACTTTCTTATGAATTTATAATAAATTTTAGTATGCCGCTATATAACTCTTTATAAACAAACTCTTCCTGCAACCATTCATTCAGTACCTTAAAAAAATACTATTTTGCTAATACATTAATTTCTTATACATTCCATACCCTATACAATCTGGGTTTGATACTGAATTATCATTTACTTTCCTACGTGCTTAATTCAATTCACTAATAGTCATTTTTTTTTCAAATTCTTCCTTAATTTATTCTGGAAATGTCTATACTTTCCATTCCATCTTATTTTCCTTCATTTACTTTTATACATACAGTATGTTCCACATGTTGTACTACAATGTACTATAATACTCATAATTTGCTCTTGTGTTCCTTTTACCTCTCCTTTTACATTTTCATTTCCTTCATTATGCTAATATTCTATGGGCTATGGATAGATGACTGCAGGTACCTCCTCCCTTCCCCCTTGTAAATAATATGTCTGCCTAAACAGTAATGCCTTAATTTTTCTCAGTTTCTTTTATATATTTCTTTTTTCGGGTCCACCTCTAAATTTTGAAGGCTCATAATCTCGAAATTCAAAATACTGAGTCCAAAATCTTGAAAGTTCAAAATACTGAAAACTCAAAATACTGAATTTCATAATATCGAAAAAAACTACAGGATACCAACACTTACTATACTCCACCAGAAGTTCATAGGTTCATAGGTAGATACTAAGCTATCTGCCCAAGGGCATTTATAAGACTAGCCAGAGTGTGTCAGCTTTTGCCGCCCCATTGATTAATTAACTGATCCTCTGTCAAAGCAGAGACAATGAAGTGATCCCAGGAGTGTATATTCTGTTACCCATCCACTTGTCAAGGTTTCTCTTGAAGAGTGTTAGTGTGGGGCTCTGCCTAATGTAGTTTGGAATTTTGTTCCAAAGCATGGGGAGTCTCTCTGACAGGAATCTATCCCTCCAGCATGTTCTATTTATTGTTGTGGCAAGGTTTAGCTCACTAGAGCGCATGGCTCGCAGTGACTTGGATTTATTTAGGTGGAGCATGTCCAACAATTCTGAGTTGGACATGGCTTTGTAAGTCAGGCAGAGATCACCTCTGAGTAAGCGATATGCCACTGAGTACAGCCAGAGTTTTTTCAGTCGGGCTGCATAGCACATATGTTTGAGGCCAGTAATCCTCTTGGCGAGGTACTTTTGTGGTCTTTTCAGCTGTTGGAAGTGTCTTGTGAGGTACATCCCAAATGGGGCATTGTACTCTATGATGGGTCTGATGAGTGACGAGTAGAGGGGCACTATAACCTCTTTATTTCTAGATACGAACCCTTTAGTAATTAGATGGGCCACATAGAAGAATTTCCTAACTACTTTGGCAATATGATTGTCAAAGGAGAGATTACTGTCTACCTGGGTCCCCAGATCTCTTATTACCTCTTCTATATTAAGGGGGCTGCCACCTATGTGGTAATTCGTGGGTGTTTTGTTTTTCCCAGATGGGATGACTATGCATTTTTTGGCATTTAGCTTGAGTCCATGACTTTGACACCAGGTGTCCATCTCAGTAAGGCCCTTTTGGAGGATGTCCGTGTCAGCCGGAGAGTCAGTTATGGCTCCCAGTTTGCAGTCATCAGTGAACTTGGTTAGCCATAGTCCTCCTGTGTTTGCCTGTACTTCTGAGAAGTATATGCAGAACAGTAGGGTTCCCAGGACTGAGCCTTGCGGGACACCACTTGTGACTGGTTTAGAGTCAGACCTGGAGCCCGCTATTCTTACCATGTGAGTTCTGTCTGTAAGCCAGTTGGAAACCCATCTCGTGACGTAGGGGTTTATGTTCAGGCTGGTGAGGTTTTCTGTGATACCCAAGTGGGGAATCGTGTCAAAACCTTGGCGAGGTCAATGTAGGCTGTGTGAACCACCTTTCCCTCATCTATGGCCTTGGTGACTGTCTCGAAGAAGTCAACCAGGTTTAGTAGGCATGATCTGCCCTTAACAAAGCCGAACTGGGTCAGGTCAAGTGTTTGGAGGTTCCCAATGTCTTTGTTAATGAGTTCCATGAAGATGCACTCCATAGTCTTGTAGACCAGGCTAGTCAGGCCTAATAAAAGACAAAGCATATTATTTTACTCCAACTGCTACTTAAATATATCAACTCCAAGATCACACTTTACTATGTTAAGATGACTTATGTTGTAGTATAGCAAACTAAAAGGGAACATGACTAATGCAGTCATGAAGCATGTAATGGTAAGTTTGCCATTTTCTTCTGTGGAGTGCGATCTCATAGTTGATATATTTAAGTAGCAGGGGGTGTGGGGGGGGTGCAGGGTGGCTTGCCCCCCTGCTTATAGTTGGAGAAGAGTAATATGTTTTATTATGTAGTTGTGCTGGAATATTGTAAATGTTGGTGTACTCTGTTTTTTGATATTATGAAATTCAGCATTTTGAGTTTTCATTATTTTGAACTTTCAGTATTTTGAATTTTGAGATTATGAGCTTTCAAGATTTAGAAGTGAACCCCTTTTATCATATAATACTCTATTGTATTATTCCCCAAATTCTGTAATACATTTCTATACATTTCCATGTTCTGTAGTTTCCAATTCTTTACATTTATTACATATTCTATCCTGTTTTCTCTTGTATGGCATATTTGCCCCCACTGGTAATTATTCTATGGACAACCTCCACAAAAAAATCATTACATTTTTTAATTCTTTTATAATTTATGTATCTCATTGTTATTGCTTTCTTCTTATCTATATCTAACGCTTTCCATGGATCCACTAAATAAAACAATATTGTAATGTTAACATACCATTCTTTTCTGTGCTTTTCTATCACATTCTTTTTTAATTTCTGCAATACAATTTTACTGTAAAATTCTTTCATTTATTCATTATAATACTTTTACTTCCTTTTTTCATTTCTACTTCTTCCCAAATTACTCTATATTTACAATGCATAATTGTTTCTGTCAAAACTTTATTTTTCATTATTCCTTTTAGTACTTTACACATACTTAAAGAGGCTGAATGCACAATCAGATTTATCAGCCCAATCCCCCTTGTTCATCTTTCATATACAAAATTCCCCTCTTGACTGGGTTCAGTTTTGACCCCCAAATGAAAAAATTGTCTGCAGAATTTCTTTTTCATATTTCATTGGCATCATATAAACGTTTGCAATATAAGCCATTTTATCTGTTATTATAGGGATTATTAAATGTACTTTATTTTGTATGAAAACCTATATGTCTTCCAGAATGTGATCGTGTCTTTAATTCCTTTAATAACTTTATCCCATTGTTCATGTCTGTATTCTGTCCTTCTAAATACTATTCCTAAAATATCTATACTATTTTTATTATATTCCACACCTACTATAATACCTTCATACCCTAACCCTTTGCTTTTCTCTTTATTTATGCTTAAACCAATTTTCTTCAACCATGCACTCAATTGTTCATTAATTTTTTCTATCCAGACTTTATTTTGTCCTATTACTACAATATCATCAGTGTAAGTATATATTATTGGTAACACTATTTCCTCCATCATTCTGTATCTTCCCTTACTTGACATTTTATTACTTTCCATTACTACTGTGTTCATGATTATAGCAAAGATCATACTGCTTGCAGGACAGCCTTGTTTTAAACCACACTTTATTTTCAAATCTTCCCCAATCCAACTGTTTACATTCAATTTCACATAATTATTTTCATACATTGATTATATTACTTGTAATATTTTTTCACTTAAGTTGTATGCTTGCAAAATTCCCCATAATGCTTTATACTGAATATTATCATATGCCTTACTAACATCACCTGCCATGATTTTTGTTTCCACTTTTTTATTAATAATATCATAAATTACTTACCTTATTATCCACAATAGGTCTTGACTCCCCTTTCTTTTTCTACCAAACAAATTATGATCATATAATCTTTCTATTTTACATTGTAGTCTTTTAGTAACTACGCTCATGAAAATGTTATAATCTGTGTTATTCAGTGTAATTGGTCTCCATGTTTTTATTTCATCTTTATCTGATTTCTTTATGATACATTTTATCACACCTGTGCAAATTTCTTTATACTTAAATCCGCTTTGAAGCCACTTACTCATTACTTCTATAAACACCATTTTTGTCAGTCATACATTTCTTTACAAATACTATATTCAATTCCATCCAAACCTGTAGCTGAATTAACATTAATATATTTCAAGATCTCATTCAACTCATTTATATTTATCCAAAAGAAGTTGTCAGGCTCCAGATGAACAACAGCAAATTTATTCTAGAACAGTAAAACAAACAGATACTGTTCTACAATAAATTTGCTGTTGTTCATCTGGAGCCTGACAACTTCCTTTGGATTTTTGGATTTTTGTTTGTGCTGCTGTGGAAGTCATTTATATTTATACTTCTCTCTAAATATTCATTATCTTCCTTATTTAATTATTCACCATTATAAATTTGTTCTGTGTTAACTTCTTTTTTATTATATAAATCTAATACACATTCTGTAATTATTTCATATAATTCTCCTTATTTTTAACTTGTTTCCCTTCTTTATTTTTTAATTATCTTATTATATTTCCTTCTTTTATTATCTTTCCTTATTTTACTATTACATAAGTATGATATTACTTATTTTGTTTTTCCTTGTAAGCAATATGTTTGCTTATATACTAATTTATTAACCTTATCCTGATTTCTTCTATATAATTATTTTTCTTTTTCATAAAACAATTTTCTTCTTTATTGTCTTAAAATATTTTTAACTTAGTATTTTGTATTCAATTTTTCTCTTTTTTTTCCTTTTCTTTTCTATACATTCTAAAAATACTTTTTGTATTTCTTTTTGAAATGATTCCACCATATTGTCCATTTTTGTAAAAATCTCTCATTATGATATGTTGTTGCCATAATTCTGTAATTTCTTTTCTTTTTTCTGAATCTAACTCTTTTTCATTTACTCTTTTTATGCCTTTTCCTATTTTAATATATTCCTCATTTTCATGAATTCTTATCCAAATCACCACATGATCAGAGAACCCATTATATTTAATTATTTTTTGTGTAATTTTTAGGCCTTCTGATATAAAAAAAATAACCAATTTCTGTCTTAATTGTAAGTTCATTGTTTATTTTCCTATATTTTTAATTTTCCAGTATTCATAATTTCAGTAACCATTTTAATATCACAACTATTCTTTTTATTTCTCAAATTACAGTTAAAGTCACCTGTCATTATTATATCCATGTTAACACAGACATAATTAGGTATACTTTTAAACATTGTTTCTCTTTCTTTTTTGTCACATATACATATAAAGCTATTAGTCTATACACATATTTTCCCATCTTATATCTACTTTTGCAATATCTAATATTTTTTTATATTTTCTTGGCATAGTATACATATACCTGACAATGTTTCTTTGCCTATATTCCATGTAACAGTACAGTTTCTTAAAAGAATGCATGATAATGTAAAACCTCTTATTGTATCCAGTATCCACATTTATAGCAGTAAGATTTATAACAAAACTGTGCCTGTTTTTGTCTCTTTTTATCTCACCATTAATTTTGGCTTTTGTCCAGAAATCTTAAGCAACAAAGTTGAGAGGTATGGCTCCTACCCCACTTCCATCCTGCTCATGCCTTATTTGCTCACATTCTTTTCCACTCTCTGCTTGCTTCCCATGTTCATCCTTGTCCTATACTTCCATTGCTGACCTGTAATCTGATCAAAAAATAGATAAACACACCACACACATTCACATATAGGACTTATAAATCAATTATAGTTTTTGTGGTCCTACTGTGCACAACAGGTCATGAAGAGCACCATTGATGTCCATGTACAAACAGTATTGAATGCTACTACTTGTCTAGTCACTGCCATGTACTGTGATACTGTTATTGCCATGTACTGTGACTACTGGCCTCAGCTGCCATCAGTCATACAAAAGTGCTGAGCACAACTGCAAGACAGTTGGCAAACAGGAAATAGAGTAAAGCTTATGTGAGGGTTCAAATCTCCTGAGGGCTGCTTGTTTTATATTGTAATTTTCAGCTTTCGGTCTACAGATGTGTAACATTCCCCTGACATGCATTTGCCTGCCCCCTCCAGTATGTCTCCTGTCAGATCTACTTCATATGGTCGACATTTCAGAATGTGAAAGACCATATGGCTGAGACCATATGATCGACATTCGAAATGTCGACCATAGAATAAAAAATAAAAAACACAAGAAAAACTTACCTTCATGCTGCTCCCACCCCTCTGGAGCTTAAATATACCAACTCCAAGATCTCACTACAGTGCAAAAGATGGAAATCTTTCCAATCTGCACTGTACGGCGATGCCAGTTCCGCATGGTTGACATTTCGAATGTCAATCATATGGTTTTGGCCATACGGTCTTCGACATTCTGAAATGTCGGCCATGTGAAGGGAACCCCTCCTGTCATAATTCCTCTTGCAACTGCATTGATCTATAATACCAGTAACAAAGTCATGGGTTTGAATTCTATTACTCTTTTCTATCACTCTGCAAATGTGTAAGATTGAAGGTGTTTTACTGACACCTTCAATGCAAGTAAATATTTGGTTCTCTTTGCCAGCTCATAGGTAGAATGTATCACTAACAAAAGGAAGCTACTCTTTCATTTTTCATTATCCCTCTGTAGACGTGTTGCATTCTACTGATATGTGTTTTACTGATACATTCAGTATGAGAGCTTCTGTGAATTGAGAATATCAGTAAACATAAGCATGGGTTTGAATCCATTGAAGCCAAACTCTTTTCTCCCTGTCAGTCTGCAAATGTGTAACATTCTCCTGATATGTGTTTTACTGACTTCCTCAATGTGAACCTTATTAAGAAGCTGAGGGTATAATGTAAGTGGACAAAGTTGATGGGTCAGTTCCCCTCTGTGTTGAATGTTTTCCTTTTTTCATGAAATTCACATTATAGTACAGGTACACTGATTAAACTCTGATGTTGTCAGGACAGGTATAGGTCAGTACATTATGTTACTTTACTATATCCGTGGTCTCCTGTCTGAGTTTCTCATAATTCTAAATTCAAGTATTATCATTCTGTCATTCTGCCTGAAGCATCAGGCCTCTACACCCTGGAAGGGAATTAATTACACATTGGCACACACACCCTGGAGGGCATTATTGCACTTAGAGAATGGGCTCTCTGTAAAATTGTTGTGTTTTACTTATATATATTTTTTAATTACTATATTTTTTTAGTATATTTTTGATGTAAAATAGTTCCTCCGCCTAATGATTCAAACTTCTGTGGTATATGTTAATTGTGTTGGAGGAAGCATTTTACAATCAAAATATAACACTTAAAAATAATGAGGTATTTACTTTATTTTTTTCATCCATTACTTCTAAGTTGTTTGGTTGGCAGTCATTAGAATTGACATTACTAAATAATAACATACATTTGAGTTTCAGACCTTTACTTCCTTCAGAAAATACATGCTAACAAAAATCCTTTACTTAAGCAACTTTGTAATTTTATAGGAGCAATAATTAAATCCACCTTTATTTTAGGCTTTATCCAGATTTCCTCAGTGAAAATTTCTTTACAGATGCTGCTGCCAGTAGTCATCTCACTCACTCACTGACTCACTCACACAGCTCTGCTTCAGAAAAAAATGCATGCTAATGAAAACCTTGTTATTCTAGCAACTTTCTAAGTTTATAAGAACAATATTTAAAATGTGTCTCTATTTTTAGCCTTTTGATCTGATGTCGTCAGTCTTCATTTATTCCTGACTGATGGGTTTGGTTCTGAATACCTGAACCAGGTCAGCTGTTACTACAACTTGCAATGATCAAAAACTCTCAAGCTTAAGCCCTACCCACAATGCCTCTCCCCTAATTACCTCAGATTTCATTTGCTGCTTCCAGAGATAGACACATTCACCAGAGCTCTCAAGCTAAGTCAATGATTTGTTATTTTAACATCTATAAACATCCCTTCCCTAAAAAAATGTTTTTCTTTGCTATGGTTCTACTTCCTTCTATGTGATTTCTGCCCTCTTCTTTTTAGTTGATACTAAATAGTGCTGTCTGTCATCATTGGTAGTTCTGTCTTCCCTGTATGGTTTGTATTCTGCTCTACAATTGTTGGTAGGATCCCCCTTCTCACTAATTAAAAAAAATCTGACTATTCTTCTGCTTTCCCTCCTTATCTTGTATGAGTGTGGGAGTGGGTGCATTTTCCATTTCACATTTAAATCTAAGGGCTAAGGAAGAGGATATATGAACACTCATGCTATCTCTAGGAAGGATGAAACAAATGCACTTTTTAAGTATACTACAGTATGCTCTCGAGTTTTCTTTACTTTCTTCGTATTGGAAGAAATTTCAAAAGGTGAGAGACCAGTGTAGAATATACAGAATTATATTGGCAACTCATACTGGAGGCCAATAGTTACCCTGCTTTGAATGAACAGGCATCCATAATGTCACTGTTGAAACTCAGAACAGCTAGGTTTTAGACAGTCTTTTAAACTCTTAGTTAGTTATTATATATATTTTTATACTATTTTACACCATTAGATTTTTATAAAAATTACTTATTACTTCACCTAGTTTTTTGCACAAGTTTTACATCTATAGGTCTAACATATTTATATAATATTTTCATATAATGTTCATTTATATATTTAATCTTCACTGATTTTTTAAGGTTATATTTTTTAAGGTTACAGTTTTAATACGTATTAACATTGTTCAGGATGATTTTCCTGCCCCCTTAGGACATAGTAGCTAATAGGTTCAGGTTATTATTTTTTCTACACTTTCTCTTTTTCATAACATGCATTCTTTTTTAAGATATTTTAAGATGTCTTTCTTTTGACATGTATTTATTTTTACTATGGTGTATACCTTTAAAAGGGTTCTTTTGTTTTAATTAACTGGTTAATTGTTTAATTATTTTAATTGATATTTTGTTGTAAATCCACTTAATTAAAGAGTAGGAAGGGTATTTAAACATGTTAACTTGTTCAGTCTTTTATTTTGGATGAAAACACAGTGAATTCAGTTAAAGTGTTCATCTTTTGTGGCTTTTGAAATTGGTGAAGTTAGTCCGTTGGACTTGTCTCATTCTGTGGCTGTTCAATAAAATTACTTGGTTTTATATTAGATCAGAGTGACATGGTGCCTGTTCTTCCACAGTACCCTTCTCTTTTTGATTTTAGTTACTCTAGTTGAGTGTTGGGTACTTGTTCTCCTGTTTTTGTTTTTGTGGTTTTTGGTGCTTTTAAATGTAGAACGAGGGGATACAGGCAATTTTCTCAGTGGGAGAAACTGTTTTATTAAAAAAAAAACAATATCATGGAGTTACAGAAAGCTATGGGTGAACTTACAACCTTGGTGAATCTTCTTACCCAATCTTTTTCCTGCAGAGCTGAGTCTTCTTCATAAGCTTTGCTTCCCTGCAATCAGGAAGCACTAACATTTCCTCTCTACAATAGCTCGGAACGTGTATGGGCTAATGCTTTGGATTCTAATAGCAGTGACCACTCCAGAGGAACTACTGAGTCCCCTCCTGACTGTACTGGACTCCCTAATATTTTTTCTACACAAAAAGAACAAAATGATTTTTCACAGACTGGAACAAGGGAAATGAGCAAGTCAGGTAACTCAGAACTACAACAGATAGGGGACTGTTCTTTATTATATAGTGTACATTCAAATATTTTCAGCCTTAATAGTACCAAAGGTCTAGGGAATTGGTTAAATGATAAAGTGTCTTTTACTAATTTACAACCTAATTTAGACAACAACGTGTCTGGCGGTATCTATGGCAATATAATACAGAAGTTACATGATTACATGCTAAAATATAGAGCTCTGCATATTGATAACTGTTACTTAAAATAATGTATTCAGAGGGATATAGTTCCAAAAGGTTTAAGGGTATATAAATACCCCAACAATGTATGTGAGGGGTTGGATTTTCATAAAGAACTTCTACTAATTTTTAATAACTGTGGGTTTGATATCATTTGGTATTAATTAGACAAAATGAAAAGGATATGAATCCTTTGTTAAAACAAACTGAATCTGTAAACAATTTAGTTATCTATTGATCTATTGTTCACAGTGGACAGTGAACAAGCTAAATATATTCAGATTAAAGACAGAATTAATGAAAAATGTGAATTTATTATCAAGAGAAAGTGCAGAAAATTAGGTAGGGACATGAATGAATATGCAAAAAAAAATAGTTATCCGAGACGTAGAGATGTTCATGAGATCAACAAAGGGGGAAGGGGGCTTTAATGGTAGGACCGGTACATTGACCTCTATGAGAATGTACACTGATACACATTTAGAACAGAACATGGGTAATATTCAGGACCCTTTAGAATACCTCCCTCTAAGGAGGTCCAAGAGATTGAGAAACAGAAATGTGATATATTACAATCATCAAACGGGGAGGACCCCCATGAACCCCAAGTATACCAGGAACAATAGGAATTAGCTATTTCTGGATTAACCGGTAGCCCAGCAACAATTGAACATTCCACTAGATTAGAGATGCAGGCAGATTGCATTGCTAAAGATGATTACAAGTTGTCTTTTAATAATTTTAATATTTTTAACTACAGTGGGGTCGAAGTGAACCACACATTTTTTAGACTATTTATGAAATGGCTCACCTTTATACGAAATAGGACAGCTGACATCAGTAAGGTACTTATAGACTTCAAATTATTCCTTAGGAAAAAGAATTTGGAATTGTTTGTTGATAGACTTGCTAATTGTAGTGTGGATTGAAATTTAAGAAGAAAAGTACTTTCAGCACCTCGCTTCATCCCCAGCTTTGGAATTTTGAAAGAATGGTGGAGAAACAACTAAGGGAGACTTTAGGTATTTCCAAGACCCACCATAATTTGTCTAGTCAGGAAAAGCCTTTGCTATTTGAGCTCAGGTCCAATCAGAATATTAGGGTCATGAGACCTGACAAGGATGGGGGGATTGTTATAATGGACAGCATGGTACATATAGGGAAGATGATGGATATTCTTGGGTATATGGACAAATATAGTAGGAATTCTAAAAATGAGATAAATTTAGCACATTCCAGAATAGATTGGTTTCTTAAAGATTTATTGATGGAAGGTATGGTTGACAAGCAAACATCATTTTCTCACAATTGATAAACCCACTAACACCTCCATCTTTGGTATCCCTAAAATTCATAAGGATATCAACAATACCCCCTCAGACCAATAATTGCAGATAATGACTCCAAAACTGACCCTTTGCCACAATATATAAACCATAAGTTAAAGAAAACTTGTTTAAAACAGGAGGGGATATTGAAAGACTCTTGGGATTTTCTCAAGACAATTAAACCTGATTTATTTTCTAATGATTTGATCTTTTTTACTATGGATATAGTGGATTTATTCACTGTTGTACCCCGTGATACAAGGCTTACCTGGTTAGAGGAATCCCTGATAAAGATAGGAGGATTGGAACACAATGAATTTACAATTTGTTTAGACCTAATAGACCTGGTTCTGAGAAACAACTATCTATTTACTGAGGGGGAGTTTTATAAACAGTTGAAAGGAGCTGCTATGGGGGCATGTTGCGTCCCCACTTATGCAAACATAGTTTTATACATATGGGAGCAGACATTTATCCTTAATTCAAAATATGTGACAAATTGGACATACTATAAAGTATAAAAGGTACATGGATGATATTTGCATATTTGGACCGGGACAGAGGAGAAATTAGTGAAGTTTATTGAACAGTTAAGCTGCACTACTAACTTTCTATGTTTCACCTATAAAATATCTAAGGAGGCCTTAAATTACTTTGATGTATGTATTCATAAGGATGAGGAATGACAGGGCTTTAGATCTACCATTTCTCATAAGGAAACTTTCTCTAATTCATACTTGTTTTATACTAGTGCCCACCCCTACAGACAAAAAAGAAATATAATTAAAGGGCAGTTCATTAGGGCATCCAGAATAACCTCAAATGAACAAGATTTTGACAAAGAATGTATTTTTTTAATGGATTATTCCTTGATATATTATACCCTTTGGGGTTCATAAAGTAGGTGATAAAAAAAGTTAAGGAAGGTAGAAAGGATAAATTCAGTCACTTATTAGGTAGGGAGGCTATCCTCCTGAAACCGATATATTATAATAATAATAATATATCTGTTCTAGAAGAAGGGAAAAACACATATCTTACTCACAACAAGTATAAGGAACCCTGCTTTTAGATTACAATAGTGACATGAACCTTGTCAAGATTTTGATCTCTAAGAGTTGGGTCCACTTTGCTGAACTTTCTGACCTTGAGGTAATTTTTAGGAACCCCATCAGATATGTGTTCAGAAAAGGAAGTAATCTTAAGGAAATCTTGGAACAAACAGGGGTAACAGGATGCTCACTAAGAAAAAGGCTGGCACTTTCAAATGTGGAGTTTGTGCTCAATGTTCTTACATATCCAATACCCCATCAGTATATGTTAAGGCGAGGAACAAATTTATTCAAGCTAAATCATTTTTCAATTGTGACAGTTCTGGGGTTATTTATCTTACCCAATGTAAACACTATGAGGCATTCTACATGTGGAAAACAGAGCGTAAGCTAAGGAAGAGGATATATGAACACTCATGCTATCTCTAGGAAGGATGAAACTAATGCACTCTTTAAGTATACTACAGTATGCTCTCGAGCTTTCTTTACTTTCTTCGTATTGGAAGAAATTTCAAAAAATCCTAGTCCAGGATAGAATATAGAGAATTATATTGGCAACTCAAACTGGATACTAGTAATTACCCTGGTCCGAATGAACAGGCATCCATAGTGCCAGTGTTGAAACTCAGAACAGTTACAGTAGGTTATAGCCAGTCTTTTAAACTATTATATATTTTTATGCTATTTTACACCATCAGAGTTTTATAAAAAAATACTTATTATTTCACCTATTTTTTTACATGTTTTACACCTATAGGTCTAACATATTTATATAATATTTTCATATAATGTTCATTTACATATTTAATCTTCCCTGATTTTTTAAGGTTATATTTTTTAAGGTTACAGTTTTAATACATATTAACATTGCTCAATAAAATTACTTGGTTTTATATTAGATCAGAGTGATGTGGTACCTGTTCTTCCACAGTACCCTTCTCTTTTTGGTTTTATTCAGTCTTCATTTATTCTTGACTGATGGGTTCATGTCCAAAAATCGGAACTGACCTGGCCGTTACTACAGCTTGCAATGACCAAAAGCCCTACCCACAATGCCTTTTTCCTAGTTACCTCAGATCTCATTTGTTGCTTCTGGAGACAGACAGAGTCACCAGAGCTCTCAAGCTAAGTCAGTGATTTGTTATTTTATTATCTATAAACATCCTTTTCCTAAAAAATGTTTTCTTCACTATGGTTCTACTTCCTTCTATGTGATTTCTGCCCTCTTCTTTTTAGTTGATACTAAATAGTGTTCTCTACCATCATTGGTAGTTCTCTCTTCCCCATATGGTTTGTACTCTGTTCTACAATTGTTGGTAGGATCCCCCTTCTCATTAATTAAAAAAATCTGGCTATTCTTCTGCTTTCCCTCCTTATCTTGTACCAGTGTGGAAGTGGCTCTGTTTTCCATTTTCTGTTTAAATCTAAGGGCTCTCCTGTTTTTTGAGATGTGCCAGAAATCTGGAAGAAGATTCCCTTTTTCTGATATCCTTTCCCTTGCTACATTTATGTGCCAGTGACAAACAGATAACGCACTAACATCATGTTTCAACTCATTTTGTTGTAGAAGATTAAGCTTTTTTTATTCAGAGGCCATCTCTGGTGCTGACAGAAAAGAAAATGTAACATCCCCCACATCAGCCTTCTCTTATGTTTCGACAGAGATTTATTTATTTATTTTTTCATTTTTATTTTTATTTTACATTTGTTTACTGGGAATGTCTGACTGGACACAGGTCCATTTTCAGTAGAGGCCTGGGGAGAAAAGCTCCAAATAACGTACAGTACATGAAGGACACATAAGAGAAAGCATATAAGAATACATATGAGCACAAATTAGAGCATACATATAAACATATATACAGCTATATTACATATTGCATTATACATGATAATGATAGAAAGTAACTAGACAGGTTCTGTAGAGTACATATTATTGAATTTGAAGGGCACATATCATTGGACAGACAGGTGTACTGGGAGGATACAGGTGTTTCTTAATGGAATCTATTAGCAGTGCAGTAAGGTGATTAGCCAGGGGTGTGGCATGAATAAAGCCAGTTGTTTGCATAGTAGGTTTTTAGGAGTCTTTTAAATTGGGAAATAGAGATGGTGGAAGTAATTAGGTTAGGGAGTGAATTCCAGGTTCTGGCAGTAATGCAGGTAAAGAGTGATTTACCAGCATTATTTTTGTGTTTGATGACATTTAAGAGGTTTTGGTTACTAGATCTTAAGACTCTATTGGTGGTATAGGGCTGGATTAGATACTGGAGTGCTGGGGTTTTATCAGGAAGGTGGTATAGTTTGTGTGCTACTGATAGTTGGTTTAGTAGGAGTAGTTGAGGTAGCTCAAGCTAGTTGAGCTGCTTGAGGGAATGACAGTGGTGGGATCTATAAGAGGCACCAGTTGCAAACTTGGCTATCTTGTTATAGCAGGATTCAATTGTGTTTAGTTCAGTGTGGTTAAGATTAGTCATGATGGGAGAGGCATAAAGGAGGATGGATAAGAGATGAGTTCCTGCAATAGTGACTTTGGTATATTCAGTGATGAACTGTCTATTCCTATAAAGGAGACCAAGCTTTTTGTTTACTTTCTTGATTGTTTGTGCTATGTGTATGTTGAATTTTAGACTATTGTCTGTTTCAACACCTAGTAGTTTTGTGTGTGTAGTTGGGGAGATTTAGTTATTATCTTTGGATCTTATGGTAAATACATTGTTGAGGGGAGGTGATCTGCTGGGACTGAAGAGAATAAGCTTGTTTTTTTTTTGGGGGGGGGGTTAAGAATGAGCTTGATGTTTGTGAACCATGCTTCAGCTAAGTTAAAGTTATTTTGAGTTAGGGTTTGTAGCTCATTTAGAATGGGGGCGGCACATATAATGGTGGTGTCATCTGCATATTGCACTATTGAGGCCAAGAGAAAAGATGAAGCTATTTGGTTTGTAAATAGGGAGAAAAGTAGGGAGACGAGGATGGATCCCTGAGGGACACCTATGGATACTGGCAATGGGGGGATAGTTGGTCTTGCCATAGGACTGCTTGCTGATGGCCTAAGTAGCAGTTGAACCATTATATAGTGGTGGAGCTTGTGTTAAGGGTAGATAGAGTTTTGAGAAGCATATTATGGTTAACCATATCAAAGGCTTTAGATAAATCTAAAAATATGGAGGATACAAATAGTCTGTTGTTTCTATGCTGATTGACTATGCTGGTAAATGAGAGTAATGCTGTGGTGGTGCTATGGGAAGGTCTAAAGCCATGATGATATTTGGACAGTAGTTTGTTATTTAGGAGGTACTGCATTAGTTGAGTATGAACTTCTCTCTCTAGAATTTTTGATAATGGAGATGGAATTGCGATTGGGCAATAGTTGTTGAGCTCAAGGGAGTTACCTCCTTTGTGGAGTGGGATAATATGTGATATTTTCCATGAGTTAGGATCCTTGCATTCTGATATTGATCTATTTATGAGAATGGACATGGGATAGGCTATGGCATCTGCTGTTATCTGAAGGAATTCTGCTGGAAGATTATCAGCTACCAGTGTGGTAGACAATTTGGTGCCACCTTCTTCCTTGGCACCATCTCCTAGAAGGCATGGAGCTTGGGTTCTTTTAAGTTGCCCCGAACCAATTCTTTCTAAGCATATTGCTTCTGTTCTGACAGCACCTTGGAACTGATAGCTTTATTGAAATCTGCACCTTTGGTTCTGAAACAAATACAGAATAAGGCACAGAAACTATTGGAGTAGAACTCTCCTTTGGCGCCGACAAGGAACCCTCTACTGCATTGACCATGTCAGGTCAGTGACGACCTCAGCACCAATTGAACCTTTTCCAGCATAGCCAGCTGGAGTTCTGTAAAAAATTATATGTCCTTTAACTTTCAAACTGATTTATACAAGATATTTGTGTTACAGGTGTATTAGAACTATATGGCATGTGAATATCAAACTGATTTGCACAAATGCTTTTCTTGCAAATGTATTAGAACTGGATGGCATTTGACTATCAAACTGATTTGTAAAGCTGCTTACGTTCAAATGTTTTATAATGCTAGAGCATTTGAAAATCAAAATGCGTTTGTAAAGTTGCTAGTGCTGAAAGATATATCAACAGTGCACCCTGCTACACAGGAAGGAAAAATATATTTGGGTAGTAACTGAATTAAAATGTTTATGATTCATCAAAGGATACTGGAGATCTCTCAGGGCCGAGTCTGTTTGAATCCAGGGAGCATGCATTCACTCCTATTTTCTAGGCAGTCCCTGCACCTTGGAACATCAGCACACATTGATTTGGTTCTGATTTTGACCTCTCCAATTTCTCTTCAGAGCGGGGAGGGACTGTAGTCCTAAGGTTGTTCTTCTCAGTTCCTCTGTACCTTCCCTCTTCACAGAGTTCAGTTTTTTGGGACTATGAAGAGCCCTATCTACTGCAACCCCCCCTTTCCCTTCTCTGGTAGTTTACCACCATATACATGGGGAAAAGCAAATGCCCAAATGGCAAGGTTACTGGCTATTTGATCCATCTTTCTTAAAATACCCTCCCTCTGGCCCCCTGTCACCGAGGAGGCCCCTCATAAGAGGAAGCGTAAGAGGAAGAACTTAACATTCCATGGAGAAATCATTCACAGATAATGCTGAATTCATTGAAGAAGGGTCTCTAAAGTTTCCCCTCTGATGATGTCTCCTACGAAGACAGCCTGGAACCACTAGAACAGGGAGGTGACTGAAAGTCCCTAATTCCTACTCAAGAAGAATCAGTGTAACTATCCTTCATCACCCAGGCATCTATCCTTTGAGCGTTCCATTTGCAGATGATCTTAGTCATTTGATTGATCTTGAGTGGAAAGGTCCTGACTCCTTTCAGTGCACCCCCAATACTCCTGACAGAATTCCCTTTTCCCCTGATCATTAACAGTTGAGAACCAAGGATTAACCTGTGGAGTCCATGGTTGTTACAACCTCCTCAGGAAAGGTGCTGGCTGTAAAAGTTCCTCTATTCACATATCTAACAGACTTTTCAGATGATGGATAGGTTTGAAAAGTGAATTCACTTTTTTATCAATCTATCCCTTAAGATTCTTGAATTTCTTGCCACCTTTTACCAGACTTCAAGGGATTTGGTTAAAGAGTCATCATCTTGTTTCCTAGTCACCTAATGTACCTTCTGTGCCCAGCTCATCAACAACCCTCATTGCACTTGTAGACTGGTAGGTTTAGGCATGTCCATTGGGAGATGCCTAGATGCATCTATCTGATTTTGCGGACTCAGTCGGGTCTTCATCCACCCATACTTTTTTGCTGGATCATCTCCCTTTGTCCTAAAAAACTTTGAGAAGCATTATTCATGTATCAGAAAGATGTTAAGACTTTTTCAGCCATAGAAGTACCCCCCCCCCCGATCCTTTTCCAGGAATCAGAGGGACTTGGGGGAAATATGCTTCAAGATTCAAGGGGCTTTTCCAAGACATATGTACAGACAGTTCAACCAGGAGCACCAGATGGGAACTTTAATGGAAAATGCCACTGATGCAGCAGAAGTAGTCAGCCAAACCACAGCTTCAGGGAGTCTTCCCTTAGTAAGCCCTACCAGCTTTCCTAAAAAGAAGCATGATTATCTTCCTCTGAGGGCAGCTGAGGGGGCTCTTATCCTTACACCTAATCACCTGGCTAGAAATAACTACAGATTCTTGAGTACAAAAGAATATATTCAAAGGTTGTATTATACCCTTTCCAGTTTCACCCTCCAGTACACAAGAAACTCCCGGATGTTCCTTCTAATAAATGTGATCCAGCAGTTACATAAATACAAAATTGTAAAAAAAAAAAAAAAAAGTCATCAGAGAACCTATGAACCTATGAATTCCCACCAGACCAGCGGGATCTGGAATTTACTCAAGATTATTTTTAGTGCCATAAAGGTAGATGTCTGCAGAAGAACCTTGGATTTCAGTGTTCTTTGATCAAATTGGTTCACCAAATGGTATTCTATATGGTTACATTTCAGATCATTTTTCCATTCTTGAAAAAGGATGACTGGATACACTCCTCAGACCTTTGGGAGGTGTATTACCATATTACTCTATTGAATGTACAAACATCTCATTAGGTTCTTTCACTTCCGGCTAGTAGCCAGTCATTACCACTCCAGGATTCTTTCTTTGACCTTACTATAGCCCCTAGGGTGCTCACTAAATGCATGGCAGAAACAGCAACTACTTTGAGACTACAAGGATTCAAGGGGGTTTCTATACCTGTGCGAATAGTTCATTACAGCTCTGACCAGGCATTTGTTACTAAACCAAGAGACTATCCCCCAGATTTACTAATCTTCTGTGCAAGACTAGATTAGTCTTGCACGGAAGTGCCAGTGTAAGATTATGATGGCAGCACTCCATGCATATTAATGAGGGTGCGCTGCCCCACCTCTAAAGCTTACACGGATCATGGACGAGTTTAAGGGGTGTGTTGGACTGCCGAGCAGTCCAAATATCCATGCCCCTGCAATGAAGAAATGCCGCAACTTCACATTTAAATGAGCGAGTCCACTCATATGTGTACAATGTAACACTATACTCCCCCATATGTTCAACAACTAACAGAATAAAAAATAAAAATAATTTTTTTTATCTTCCGATTTAGCTGCGCGTAGTTGCGTGGGTTTGCCCAAGTTTGCCCATTGCTTAGCTACAGTTACAGCAGCTAGACACCAGAAGAGGATAACAAGAAAAAATATATGCAAATTAAGCAATATAGCAATAGCGTTGTGATTAGAGCTTTCGCACAAAGAGGAGGCATTCCCAGTTCAAGTCCCACTACCGCACATTCTATTTTCTATGGGAAATCTGTATACAAAAACATTTCCTGACTTTTTTATGTATAAGTTTGTAAAAAGCATTGAAATGTTAAATGTAGTAGTGCATGAATTATATATTTATGAAGGTAAAATGTTTATGCATTCTGAGGCATGAGTACCTTATTTTAAGCAATATAAAACATTGCTAACCACATGTTACCAGTACTGAGCATATTTAAATACATCTGCGCATAGCTGCGCAATGCTAAGGAGGAGTAACACAGGTTCGCCGCACGTTACTGCTGATTACCTTCGCGCAACTCAGTGCTAACCAGCACAACATCGGGCAACGGCGGGCAAAGTCAGGCAAAGTCGGGTAAACACACTCACACCTGCTTTACTGTTCCTTAACCAGTCAGTTTTGCCCAGCAGGAAAATAAAAAGCAGTGACAGGGCTCGAACTCAGGATACTGTGCACTATAGTCACAGTACTTAACCACTAAGCCATGATAGCATTTCACAAATATGCACTTTTAACAGAGACATATCTATCAAAGGGATTTTAAACTTTGCCAACATCAGCTAAGCAGGCATGCCCACAGCTGAGCTTTTCCAAAACTGGCCAGTCACAAAAAAGTGCGGGAAATGAGGCATATTTAATCTCCACAGGTGGGAATACTTGCTATAACTGGTTGTAGCTTCCTTCTGCAGTCAGCATAGCTGTTGTAGGTGAGGGCACTCGGTTTAGAGCGCAACGCTGGGGCATCCAGGAGTCCAAAATTATGGTTTGGCTCCTCATCCACAAACATGAGCAAAGACTCCTGCAGGGCCAGTACCAGGGTACCTAACATAAAATGGAGGCCTGGAACAGTCTTGCCCATGATCTCACCAGTGCCACTGGTGTTCCTCAGACTGGTGAGCAGGTCAGACACCATTATTCTGACCTGAAGTGGCGTAGGGGAATGAACTGGACCGGTGGATCCAGGAATCCCGTAGGATGCCTAATGCTCCAGTACTGAGTAAGTAGCCATTGTATTAAGTAGTTAAGAATTGCCATGCTTGTCTATACTATGGATGGGTATGTCTCAATATCACTGCATTTACTTCACAGCTGCAGGTGACCAGGCTATGAATCTGCAAGCCCATGAAGATAGGCTGCAAAGGCTGCATCATGAGGAAGGTTAGTAGTTATTTTGGATGTACTATTATATAAAATAAATGAGAGAGCCTTCAAAAAGTGTTTTAACCCAATAAATAAAGGTGTAATGATCTTTTAATAAATGTATAATTCCTGGAGTGCGTCTATGTCATTTTCTTTGATATGTTGTTGTACTGTTGCATTCTACAAATAGTAGTGTTGCATTAAGCAGTGTCAACCCACACTTGGGTAGGCCCATATAACGTGGATGAAGGGAGTGCCAGTAGCTTTTATGCATATTTCCAGCCCTCAACTGTTGGTTCATGCCAGCATGTACAGGTTAATCTGGCACATGAGTAGCTTGGTATTGTGTTCCCCAGAAATGCCAGTGTGCTGCCAGAAATGTAGGGAGCTGTTAACATATAATTGATACTTTCACCTGAACATATCTAGATAATTATATGAAAGTAGAGCTGTCAGTATACCATCTTAGCAGTAGTGTGTGTGAGCAATTCTCAAAAGAGGTTGCAGTAACATCTGCATCTTGGACAGTTTGCATGTAAGATACAGCTCATGTATATAATGATCTAGCAAAATCCAATTGCACAATATAAGGACATTGGGTAGTGTAATAATACATGTAAGGAACATATAACTGCAGTTAATAGGAATGCAGTGCAAACTAGAAGGATATATAAGTTGTTAATTGAGCTATCTTTTTCCACCCTACTGTATGTGCATAAAAAATGCAATTCCACACCTCAATCGGTATGTCTAATCTCAAAACATTTGTTGGGACATATGTCCTATTGGTTTATAAATATTTGCATTTATTTCTATGCAAGCACCCTGTTAAAATACCACAATATTGGTGGCCTGTTGCCATCAATTAAACCTGCATGCTGTTGTAATGTCCACTATTGTTCTATATATGCATGTGTTATGCTTGCTTTTCAACTGTTGAAAATCTGGTGTGTTGGGTTAATGGGAATACTTCTGCATGCTGTTATAACTAATTGGAAATGCTGCTGACTGTTACTAACCCATATATTTATTAAACTCTCCAAAACATAGTTCGTATAGGAAGGCTGGTCCCAGCGGACCCACCTGTCCCACCTCAGCAAGCCATGGCACCTGGCACCAGCAGATCCAGTGCCCAGCCTGGGACCTCCTCCTCCATTGGCCTTGTGCCACCTTCGGGTGGAAGTGCTGCAGGGGATGGGGCTCAGCCCCCTGTGCAAGCGTGGGTGGAGAGGCACCTATCACCCTTCGTATGGTCTTGGCTGTGGTGCATAGAGAGATTAAAAGTTCTGTTGCAGAACCTCTATGCCAGCTTGAGGCACAAGTGGCACAACTCACGGGTTAGCCTGCCCCTCCTACACAGCCCCCAGCACAGCCATCTTCTGGGCCATGAAGGGCCAGTGATGACTGCTCATGGGTGGGTACCTCAGTCCCACTGTTTCCATCTGGGGGCTCATGGGTTTGCAATTTTCAAACATTCCTCCCCATCAAAGGTGTTCACCCACCACATGTGTCATATACCACCCCTGTATGCATCTTGTTTGTCTTGCTGTTTACCTCCCCAACCTACCTCCCCAAATATACCTACTTCCCTTACACCACATTCCACTCTCACCTGAAAAAAAAGGGCAATCTGTTCCCAAAACAAAATTATGCCCCATACATAGCTGCCCATTTTGCACACATGGCCACTGGACACATGAAATGTTTAATTGGCATTACAACATACTTTGCTGCCCTCAACCCTCTCTCAAGGTTTGAAGGGTTCATATGTACCTCCAAATGTATTGCATATGTACAGCTGCTGCTTTTGAAGAAATGGGCAGCTATGGACCTTCCCTACACCCGTCCTGCACATCCCGAGCCATTTTCCATACTGTCTTTCCCTCTTTGCACCACTTTTTCACCACTTTCCTATCTCCCCATTTTTCTTTTCTTTCAAAGAAATTAGCATGGGGTGAGTGGGAGTAAGCACTATTAAGCAGTAGTGAGCGGGTTTGCGCTGGTTTGCGCTGGTTTGCGCATGTTTGCGCTTGGCTAAGCAATGCAAGGCATTGTGCAAACCCACGCAAACCTACTCACAACTGCTTAAAAGTGCCTTAGTCACTCTGTATGTGAGGGCCCTTGTTCTGCTTAGGAACAAAATAAAACACCTCTGTAAGTCTCGAACCCCAGACCTTACACACACTACACAACATGAAGTACCACTAGGCGATGGTAGATATACATTAAGTTGGTGTTTAAACAATTATATCATGCATCAGAATGAGTAAATGTAAAGGAAAATTAGGAATACCATACCACACAACTTGTTCTGTGGATGTTGACCAACAGTTGTTGTGGGATTACATTACATGACTGTGATAAGAGAAGCAGCCATTCTAGCAGGAAATAATGTTACACCATCACCTTACAACCCCACACAGTATCACAGCAGGACAAACACTGGCATATCTGTTTAGGGCAGAGGCCATACCTCTCAACTGTCCCTAATTTTCAGGGACGCCCCTGATATTGACTCAAATTTTAGCTCTGTCCCTCTGAATCCCTCCTAAAACTAGTGACTTTGGGCAGAAAGGTGGTGAATTACACTTAATGAATAATGACAATAATTAAGAGTTATACGCTTCTGTTACTTCAGAAAGGGTGTATTAATTCATATGCTCTGATTCTCTCAATGTTTCAACTTAATAGCACTAATATTTTAAAAGTGTCCCTGATTTTTTCTTAACTTTTCCCTGATTCTGTTCAAATTTGTCCCTGATTGGTTGAGAGGTCTGGCAGAGGCAGAAACACAGAGGCATATTAGCCTTTCTGCTGTTACACACTGTGCAAATTACTTTGGAAGGAGTTTTGGAAACATACCCTTATGTAGGAAAAAAACACTGAAATACAAATGGATGTTGCCATGTACTGGTAGCAACCAACTGTAAGAATGCCATTGCTCTACTGGTGAAAAGACCTGTGTGGGGCACAGACAAAAAATAACAGGCTATTCTCTGGCTATCATGTGGATAGGTCCACAGTTGGGAGTTACGCAGGCAGACTACATTCCTTGATAAAGTAACATGTACGCAGCAACCCTGTAAGTCCAGCAAGATAAAATGCACAGAATACTACTTATGCTCTCTGTACTTCTGCAACCCTACCCAAATGTAGAATTTACCTGTATGTGCAGGGTCTACCAAGGATGTAGGTAAGCATACTCACTGTACTGAAATTAGTCCAGTTTTTCTGAGCAGCTCGTGCTAATGTCAGCACTAAAAAAGCACAAAATGTTTAGAACTGTGTAAATGAATATTCACAGTATAGCAGTTCACAAACAATTCGTGTGCCAAAGGAATACATCTCTATAACTAGCTTTGTATGGCAGTTAATTGTAATAGTTGAAAAGAAAGTACATCTTTCCATGTATCTTGGGGTAGCATTTTGAGGGGTGAGTACATTTTTACACTGACAAGTGGGTACTGGAAGCAGCAACATTAGGTCTGAGTACAAAATGTAAATCTCTGGCTACACCCCTGGCTTCTGATATAAGAACTATTCCAACCTTCTGTCTTAAACAATGATGTCCACACCAAACAAGGATGATTTCCATCTTGGAAAGCTGAAAGGGCCACACCTACATGAGTCAGCAATTTATAGTACTGGGTTGCTATGACAGTGATTACTTCAATTATTACACAGCAGGCTGCATGCAATTAGCAAATGGTGGACACTAATTGGTGCAGAGGCCATCACATGCTCATGTGCAATTCCTACAAAAGCAGGCTGCAATCTATGCCAACAAAATCACTGTATTGCAGAGACTGACAGAGAGAGAGAGAGAGAGAGACAGAGAGAGCGAGAGAGAGAGAAAAGGAAAAAGAAATATTACCAAATTATACAAAGGAAAGGTATGTGACACATATGTATTTACTGGCATGTAGTAGATGTTATTGAAGAATAGTCTACATAATGTGAAACATTCATATGTGGCAGCAGTACTTCTTTCTTCACAGATGTTTTGCTTAACTACTGCTATGGACAATACTGTGTGCACCTGTGGGCAGTGGGGCATACCTGTGAAATGTGTAGCTCAGCATTAAATGTCAAAGATCTGATCCATGTTATCTGTGTTCTGTACAGTAGTGTGGCCAATGGCTGTTGGGGGGATTAGCGCTGACATTATATAAACATGGGTGTGACAGAACAACACATGCATGATAGTCATATTAAAGTGTAGCTTAGCATTGGCAAGTGCTGTAGCAGTCTAATATGCTTATCTAGCATCTGTTGCCATATATACCCCTCCAATGTTAGTCTGTGTTCATATGTGACACCTGCTTGTGTTGCAGCAAAGCCCAACAGTTCAGCTGTGAGGTCCAGGGACTTACAACAGTGTGGACCATGTGTGTGTATGCCACACACATACAGAGAAAAATATATGTGTCATATATATTCACATCTGTATATGTGCATAGAGCAGGGGACATATTGCAACTAGTATAGCAAAATAAAGAAGTTGCAGAGTTTCACAACAGATTTACTTTTTATTTATACAAAAGGAGAGTAAGCGCTTTTGCGATCTACCCAGATCGCTTCTTCAGACTGTATTACAATGTCATCTTATCTAACCAAGTATTTTAAACCTTCAGTCATTAACACATTGCAGTTAATTAATCACAATTGCCTAATTAAAGCATGGGAGTGGTTCCCTTTCAATAAAAACTTTTAAAAAATCCAAAACTTCATATTGCAACTGTTTGCAAAGTGGGGATATATATGTTGGTGAAGGTTAGTATGTGCATATTTGTATGTAGGTTTTAGTGTGTGACAAACAAGACAGCATACAGTGCTGGTATATGACATGTGGTGGTTAAACACTGTGGGTGGTTTGTTCAGTTTGCAATGTTGGAGCCAGTAAGGCCTGCTAAAGCTACCTGGGCTGTGAACACCTTCAATGCATTTATCCCAAGACTGTGCAATGTTATTACATTACTGTACACCTTACATCCTTTGTATAATTAATATTCTCACTATGAAAGGTGAATTGTATATGTGCCTATATATATATATATATATATATATAGAGAGAGAGAGAGAGAGAGATGGATGTGTATATGTATATATACATACATACATATATATATATATATATATATATATATATATATATATATATATATATATATATATATACTCATACACACCTACATCTACTTGTTTCAATAGATTCTCTGTACTGTTGACTGACTGTCATTACTGTGATGGTCAATATGTTTATGAATACGTCAAAGATATGTATCTGTGGGATAGCTTACTGGGAAACTGTTTATTTGATGGTATTATGGGTCCTTGCTTTGATCCTAGCAAAAGCTGTGTATTCTGTTGCTAGGCAGAACAAGTGCTATTGCATACAGTGTGATTAAGTCCCTTGGTTTTAACTAGGGTGTGTCATTGGGGCTAAAGCACTACATCTATGATTACTGATTGGTACCGATCATGGAAGAAAATCCTGTGTGTACTGTAGTACTAATCGAAGCTCTGGGCCTGTACAGCAAACTATGGTGTATGCCCACATTGCTTGCATCTACTGTTTTGTGTGGTCCCTGTATTCATCACAGATTACATTTCTCAAGATTAAGGTTGTGTAAGTACTGACACACAGTACTGTATAGTGCACACTGAAAGCTTATCTGGGTTGTCATACCTTTGTGTCCTGTAATTATGTCTGACGTGTGTGTGGGTATGTCTGTAACATGTCCTTTGACATATGTGTGGTAATACATATAACTGTGTATCTAGCAACATTCATAGTGTACTACAGCAGTATGTGACCTATATTCCCAATTGTACACATATTTTGGCCATGGGTTTGGCATTAACAAGTTGTGTGGCATAATATTAATACATTTACTGGACCTTACACTGATTGTGATGGATGATATATTTCTTTACACATCAGCTTGATGTATATATGCTGTGGCTAGGTGGTGCATCGTGTTGCATACAGTGTACTCTTTTATGGTCTTATATAGTGATTTTATTTTGTTGCTGTGCAGAACATGATTCATTGGATAGAGAGTGAGCAAGGCACTTTCAAGCAGTTGTGGGGTGAGCAGTGATAAGTGGCAGTTGCAGTGTTTCACTCTCGGTTAGCTTATAGGTTGCTAAACTTTCATAAGCTGTGCTTACCCTTCTGAAAACCCACTTGCAACTCCTGAAATGTGCCTTATTCCATCTGTAGCCCCTGACCTTTGTTTTGGCTAGTAACAAAATAAAAAGCATTTACTAGGAAAAAACCCACAACCATTCTCATCATAGCATAAGTGATTTGCCACTAAGCCATCTCAGATATACATATCATTTATGTATTCACAAACATAACATCCAGTACAATCATACAACACTACAGAAAATGTACTCCAACATGTAGATGTATGTGTGTGAGCAATTATTGTAACCTGTGCTCAGGTACAACATATTGTATTATGTATGTAAGTATATATATATATAGTTCAGTGATATCTATACTGTATAATATTAAATGTGCCATATGACTTGCTCAGACATATTTTTGTATTTATGTCTTCCAGGGATCATGGCCCACCACAGGAACCCAACCTACAGTAGGGCTGAAGATGATATCATCACTCGCATTATGATTCAGCACTACCATTTACTCTTTTCATGAACCAGCCAGGACCAGCAGGAGCGTACTGCAATGTGGCAAGATCTTGTCTGCAGGGTCAATGAGGTAGGCATGCATAACCGCACATATGAGCAGGTACGCCACCACTGTAGTGATCTTCTCCGACATGTCCATCAGTGTGCCGCTGCTGTGCGTACGGAACAGCTTGCAACAGGGGGTGGTGTTAGCATCCACCCCCCCTCACCAGAGTGGAGGAGCTGCTCATGAGCCTGGTGGCACCTGCCCAACAACAACAGCAGCAGACATACACCATGATGGAGGTTGGAGCCACCTAGCAAGCACACATGGAGCATGCAAGTAACATGGCATATCTGTAGACTACTGTTATCTGTATTGGTAGATCATGCATATGTGAGATGTGGAGTGTGTCGTTCAAAGATGTGGAGCCTGTTGTTGTGCAATACTGATCATATGGAGCATAATCTGTAGCCCTGTGAATGTAAACTGTTGTTGTACTGTAAGATTGCAAACACATAGTAGCAATGCCACAGTTGTGGCCACTGACAAACTGTCTCATCTCTATGTAGGTACCTCTGGGGTGACATCAAGGCAGCAGACAGATGCTGGTGAGTGTGTTCTACATTTATTATTGGAAATAAAAAGTGCATGTCATAGTTAAGGTGTAGGCCATGTACACATGTAACACACCTACCCATAATGCATGCTGTGCATGTTTGGTGTAAGAGCACACACATCTCAGTAATGTGATTAGCAGCCTCAAACACATGCAATACCCAGACCATCTCAAACAAATGTGGCTAGACTGTAGTGACCATTGGATAAGCACAGTTGATACTCAACATCCACATAACATACATATCTATGTCATACACAGAGCATTTTAACATGCTACACATAATGGATTCACAGACGCTCTGTAAAGACACACTCCAGTATCCAAAATCTCATCCACACATTACACAGAATATACCTGAGGGGTAAAGGCCTGTCCTGGGGCATTTAAACACTCTGCAACACATTACACATTCATGTCAGGGAATGCTCCTTATTGGCCTCCTTACAAAATCACGTAACAACTGGTTGTGAAATGGTGAATTTAGCCAAGGTAGTACAGTTCCGGCACAGCATGATTTGTGCTGGTTTGTGAAACATTTGTAGCCTTGAGTGACCACCTGATGCCTCATGATGATGGCCTGTGGTACTATACCCCATCCAATTATTGTAACCACAGTACTACACATAGCTGCCATTGCTACACACCATAATGATGCGTGTGTGCACACATATGCACCTCTAAACAGTATGCGTACCAATCACCATTTGCGCAATTGACACATATATGTCTTGTGATGCTATTGAGTGGCTAGGTCATATGACACATATTGCGTATATGTAGTGTTTAAATATGCAGTCATGTTTTAGCATGCCATGTCATGGATGAGACTGGCATGTCCACAATATGATCTGCACTCACCATAAGTACCGTACATTGGGTATGTGGCCGAATGGTATTCTATCAGTTATCCATGCACCACTGATGATGTTGTATGAATACTCATCATGCATGTGCAAAAAACGTGTCCACAATTAACACATGTCCACAATTATTTGCTAAATACACAGAGGCTGTAATCAGCATTGGATACCTATCTGACAAGCAGATACACATCCAGCAATGGTATGTACACCTGTGAGTTATGGTGCACAGTACATCACAGGGTTATGAATATATGCACAGCAATGTTGTGTCTATGTATGCATTGTGTTCCAGGGGGAGGGCCATCACCTAATAACAAAACACATGCATCAAAGCCATGTATACTGTTAGTAACAAGGATTGACTACACTTGCACTGCATGCTGTTCCTGCATGCTGACAGGTGTGATATGACTGTTTTGCTTGTGATACTGTACTCCACCATCACCTGTTATTATGTATGTTCTGTGATTGCTGTTGTGTGTATCTGCTTTCGGGAGGAGTGTAGTTTTGTGTGTGTGCATGTGTGCATGTGGTCTGAAGTCATGTTCAGGTCTTAAAGTGTGTTTCCTGTTTTCCTCTCACAGGTGGTGAGGTGGGGCTGGTTCAGTACAGCAGGGAACCTGATGTCACTGAGACAGACAGTGATCATCAGGATAGGTGTGTTGAGGCACAGGTTGACAGTACACAAGTCTCCAGCCCATCCATGCATACAGTCATACTGCCTGTAAATACATCATCACCATTGCCCTTAGCTGAGGGACAGAGTACGGATGGCACTGGCCAGGACAGTGTGGTATCTATGGCATATGTATCAGGACACAGCAGCCATAGCCAGATGTCTGGAATGGTACCACTTAGATGCTCAGGGGTTCTAGTCAGAGCACTGCTGGTCATCATGCCCCTGGCAGACGTGCCACACCTCTTTCTACCACACGCATGGTCCAGGCTGTCATGGAGGCACAGACACGAATGGAGCAGTACACCAGACAGGGGCTAAGGACACAGAGTGCTCATTACACCTTTGTAAATGACAGTATTCATGACCTAACAGGTGCCATACGTAACTACACTGAGGTCACTGATAGACGTTGGGATGAGACATTGGATGTCCTCCATAATGTCGTGTCCATGTGTCAGGACAGTGCAGGATGGTTGAGAGGTCGACGGGGACATATGCCGGCAACATCACCAGCTGGAGGTCGCCGTGGATGTCCAGCTAGTTACAGCCGCTCCTGTAGTGCCAGTACCAGCCCCAGCAATGTTGGGGGGGTTGTCCATAGACCATCCTAGCAGACCACATGCACGTGGTTCTGGCCAGTCCCAGCAGGGACCTGGATCCAGTGGACATTTGTCAACCTCTGAGGATAGTACCCAATCTCGATTAGTACCTCATACTGTATGTAGCACCCCTGCCAGGCACAGGTTCCCTATCCATGGCCAGAGATGGTGATCTGTAAATCCTGCCAGGTACAGTCTGTAGCTGTCCCATAAATTCCCATATATGGCAGCCATATGGTGGAACTGTGTGCATGCAAACACACACACATAAACCAGAAACCTAGGGAAACACATACCTGCACATATGACAAAAAACATTGGCCCATAACAGTACTCATGGCCCTCACTCACACACACACACACACACACACACACACACACACACACATGTTGATTGTATGGCTCAGTGTAGGACTCTGGCAAACCACCCACACACCCTGTGCATATGATGAAACCTGTGCTACCTCCTGTCATCTGTAACATTGATGCAGGAACAGGCTAACATGGTGCTGATGAACATGGTGACTTTATTAAAGTATAGCAATGGTTGGATGTGTAGCATGTTGTCAGCAGTAAAGTGTAATGATATCTTTGAAGGTGTAGCTGAGCAGGCATGATGCATTAAAGCTGTAATTAGCAATGTTGTATTGTTTTCACCAGTGTTTATTCCAATTATGTTTTGTTTGCCCATGTGCCACTTCGCTGATGTGTGTAGTTGTGTCAGCATGCGTTATACAGTGGACAGTAAGTGTGGGGTGTGTGCAACACAGGTTTGCAGGTGTCCATTTCTGAACATGGTGGAGGTGCACTGTCTGCATGTACATGCATATTGGATACATGGGCAGGGTGACATGCCCTGTATTGGCCAGTGTTAACACTCCATAGTTTCTATTGGTGGCAATTATGCATTGTACTACACACATTTTGGAACTTGAGTATGCATGTCTATGACATGGGTTGACACTGTACTGTGGGTGATGCTGTTGTTGCTATCTGTCATTGGTTTGCATTACTAAGGTTAACACTGTCCCAGCTGCATAATCCTTTAGTAATGCACACTGTTCACCTACAGGATTGCATGGACCATGCTATCACAAACACAAGAAATACTCACTTATACAGTAAAAGTGCATTAGTCTCATGGACCCCTGCCATAAACTAAATATATAATAGAAGGTGTGAAGTTATACCAAAAAAGAGTTATATACCAAGAAGGGATAACCTCTCTGGCCAGTATCATTGGGAAAATACAAGCCCTCATTAATCATACAAGGTGAGCTTCAAAATACAAATTGGCAAGGATTCCAAAGACAACACTAAAGCTTTCTTTAGTGTTGTTTATAATCTAGAGGGGAAATCTCAGATTGGGTCAGAGTTAATGTAAATGGTGACAAAGTACACTTATCTGAATGACATTACCAATATCTTGTCAGACAGTTTGAATTCGGATTTCACCACCCTGTCATTACACAAGGGCCACATTTTCAGACCTGAAGAATGTAAAACCTGATGATTCACAGACACTCTAGTTAAAACATCTCTTTACCAAAGTCCAAACCACAGTGGCAATGGTACTGGACAGTGTCCCTGGCTGTGTCATACACAAGCTGACATATGAAGTAACCACTCACCTAAACACTCTGTTCAGATGCAGCCTCTATATAGCTTACATACTTGTGGAATGATGCATGGTAATGGTGTTCACAGTCCACAAGGGTTGAGCTACAACTTCTTCTTCTTCTTCTCCTTTTGGATGCTCCCATCAGGGGTCGCCACAGTAGATCATCTGTTTCCATTTCTTCCTGCCCTCTGCATCTTGCTGTGTCACACCATCCACCTGCATGTCTTCTCTTACCACATCCATAAACCTCATCTTAGGCATTCCTCTTTTCCTGTTACCTGGCAGCTTCATCCTTAGCATCTTTTTCACAATATACATCCCTCCTCAGCACATGTACAAACCAATGCAATCCTACCTATCTGGCTTGGTCTACTAACCTTCAAACCTGGGCTGACCCTCTAATATACTTATTCATAATCCTATCCACCCTTGTCACACCCAGTGCAAATGTTAACATAAATTGATTAAGGGTAGAGCTACAACAGATCCTGGAAACTCTCTCCCTATAAGCCAGGCAAATGTTATTTGGAAGGCTATGGAGCACAGCATTATGGAACTCATTAACAGAGACATTATGGACCTGCAAACACTGCACTATACTGACTTAGGTTCTCTAAAGGCCAGATCATGGCTACTACACCTAGTACACTTCAAGCTAGTTAACAAGGCTATAGGTGAGGGAGGGGAGGTCCACACAGCCAAGCTATAGCTCACCCAGCAATTCATACCCATCCCACATTCTGGTATTATACATAATCTCAACAGACTGACCATAAACGACTGTTAGATGATGAATTGACAACTGACGCACAGATGTAGGACAAACAGTAACATTTGCAGCCTCCATGTACAATTCTATGCCAGTAACAAGTGGTATTCACCTGCACTCAGTCCTGGGACCACTCCTGTTTGGCATATAGTTTGGGTACAGGCAAACACAGTAGGGATATGTCTGCCCACGTTTGATGAAAATGCATACTGTGGGCTATACTTTATTCTCCAGATGACACACACATCCTCCAAAAGGGTATCACAGAGACAAGATACCTGGTGTCAAAATCATGCTGTAAAGCTATAAGCCAAATAAAGCATAGTTATCCACTTTTAGAAAACAAAGTATCCCCAGAGTACCACATAGGTAGTAGCCCCCAAAATGTGGAACAGGTACTAATGTATACATAGAGCCATGTGTTTAGTCATCTCTCCTTTGATAATCACATTACCAAAGGGTTTTGAAAATCCCTTTGTGGAGCACATAAGCAATAAAGGGTTTGCATGCAGATCAGCAGAGGTTGTTGCACACCTATAATGATTAGTCATCTTTGCTAGACTTTGCTTGCTTTGGAACAGGATTCAATTATACCTCAAGCATAAACCCTCACTCACACTCTTCAATAGAAACTGTGATGAGTGGATGTGAAACAGAAGACATAGCCCAGGGGTCACTGCAATGGCTAAGCTTGTCACATGCATACAGAAGTAACCTAAGGTCAGAAAAGCACCAGCATGCTCTGGCAAGGCTAACAGATGCTTTCATGGAGAAAGCATAGTACCCACCTATGAAAAAATTGAGGTCACATGTATGTATATGGCTTTGCCTCACAGCTACCTTACATGTGTTATGCACATACAGTTGTCATTGTGATATGTAATACACTAGAAAAATCAAAACTCACTCCACATTGACCAACACTGTCATACACCTGGAACACACACAGCAAGTGCAGGATTCAAACTCCTACCTAACTACATTATGATACTACATCAGTACACATTTATATGACATGCTATACACATAACTGGAATGTCACTTTCCCACAGGTGTATTTGTAGGATGGTGACATCATCAGACTTGACAAAGATGAGTAAATCACTTTTAAGTGGGGTGAGTAGTCTCCGAAAAGGTTGCACTCTCTTCCCAGGGAAAGACAGACACACACAGTTGGCAAGGGCAGGATTCAAACTCCTACCGAACTGCATTTTGATATTACAGCAGTATGCATTTACACGACATGCGATACACATTACTGAGATTTCATCTTCCCACAGGTATATTTATAGGATGGTGACATCATCAGACTTGACAAAGATGAGTATATCACTTTTAAGGGGTATGAGTAGTCTCTAAAAAGGAGCACTCTTCCCAGGGAGTGACACACACACAAACACCGCTAATAAGTGTGGGATTCTAACCCCTATCTAACTACATTATGATACTACAGCCGTACACATTTACACAACGTGCTATACACATTACTGGGATTTCATTTTCCCACAGGTGTATTTGTAGGATGGTGACATCATCAAACTTGACAAAGATGAGTATATCACTTTTAAGGGGTGTGAGTAGTCTCCAAAAAGATTGCTCTTTCCCCAGGGAGAGACAGACACACACACATTTGGCAAGTGCAGGATTCAAACCCCTACCTAACTACATTATGATACTATAGCTGTCTGCATTTACATGACACACTATACACATTATTAGGCTTTCACCTTCCCACAGGTGTATTTGTAGGATGGTGTCATCATCAGACTTGACAAAGATGAGTATATCACTTTTAAGTGTGTGAGTAGTCTCCAAAAAGGTTGTTCTCTCCCCAGAGAGAGACAGACATACACACACAGTTGGCAAGTGCGGGATTTAAACTCCTACCTAACTACATTATGCGACTACAGCAGTATTCATTTACACGATGTGCTATACACACTACTGGGATTTTCCCACAGGTGTATTTGTATTTGTAGGATGGTGACATCATCAGACTTGAGAAAGATGAGTAAATCACTTTTAAGGGGTGTGAGTAGTCTCCAAAAAGGTAGCTCTCGCCCCAGTGAGAGACAGGCACACACACAGTTGGCAAATGCAGGATTCAAACCCCTACCTAACTACATTATAATACTACAGCAGTCTGCATTTACACAATGCACTATACACGTTACTAATATTTCACTTTCCCACAGGTGTATTTGTAGGATAGTGACATCATCAGACTTGACAAAGATGAGTATATCACTTTTAAGGGGTGTGAGTAGTCTCCAAAAATGTTGCTCTCTCTTCCCAGGGAGAGACAGACACACACACACACACAGTTGGCAAGTGTGGGATTCTTAATCCAAACTACGTACTTTATTACACTTCAGCAAGCAATATGGAGTTACAGGATGCAATGCAGACATTACTCGCTGATAGTTTGCCCAAATGTTTTTTTCACATTTGCTAACCTCAGCAGGATTATCGTACTAGGTGTATTGTGAGTGTATTGTATGCATAGGCCGTAACCATATCATATATGGGTTGATGCACCACATGCTGGCACATACAGGGTCAAACTGGAGGCTAAGCTCTGTCAACCCAATACTGGAAAATACAGTCAAGAGGAGTAGGGTCATACAAGCACAACACCAATAGTCTCACATAGACCTACAATATAAGCACCAGCAAAACACACACATAAATACACATTAACATACTCGGAGAATACAAATATTAATCTGAAAAAGAGAAAGTGTCCTCCTAAGCAGACAAGCAAGCAACATGCACCTCCAAGCACACACCAGAAAACACATAATACACCAAAGCAGTGTGCCTCACAACAGGCCCTAAGGCAAAACAACATACCCAACACACTGGTAATAGGTGACGCCATAGTCAGGCACACAGATGTTCCACTCACTAGGCTGGACAAGGGGAAGGTTACTGTCAGTTGTCTGTCAGGTGCCATGATCCACCACATAACACAAGCATTTACATCACTCCAGAACAGGTACATATATGACGCGGTCTTTGTACATGTCAGTGTGAATGATCTGAGACATACATCCCAGGAAAACATGACAAGAGATATACAGTAGCTCTATTATCATGTAACCCAGGCTGGTATGACCCTGACCTTGAGTAGCATCTTACCTTCACCTACATGATACTGCAATATAACAGAAAGATGATAAACGTCAACAATTGGCTGAGCTTCTGGTGTCATTCAAAGGGGATCCAGTCTCTGTCTGCCTGGGATGACATGATAGACAAGCCTCGTTGCTTCGCTAGAGATGGTTTGCACCTGTCACCCCTATGCTTCTGAATACTGGCCAAGGCTCTTGCTGTCCCCGTATTACCTTTTTTAGGCAAGGCTCAAAAGACAAACCAACCCCCGTAACCAACACAAATAACCACAAAGTGAGCTAAATGCTACTCAATGCCAGAAGTCTCAGCCTCCAAATGCACACACTCGAGGCACTCCTCAGTATGGAGAATATTGATATCTGTGCAGTAACAGAAATCTAGTTCAAGGCTCCAGACAGCACACCAGCACTACCAGGATACTACTCATTCCATACCTTCCAGCATCAGAACCTGCATCATAACACATAGGTTGGGGATGTATCCATATTCATCAAGGATACCTACACCTCTCTCTACATCCTCTCTACAGGATATGTACCCATAGAATGTTGCACAGCAACGTTCTTCCCACTCCACAGGGGTGGGGCCACAACAGACCCTTGGCATTCCCGCTCTATGAACCTGATGAGTCTGATCTGCAAGGCAATGGAACCAATCATAATGGAACTCAACAATAAAGACATTGGGAACCTTCACACAGTTGAGCACACCCAGTTTGGCTTTGTCAAAGGCAGATCATGCCTCCTGAACTGGGTGGATTTCTTTGAGACAGTTTCCCAGGCTACAGATGATGGAAAGGAGCTCCACACAGCCTAGCTATACCTCGCTAAGGCCTTTGACACCATTCTCCAGTCAGGTATCATACATGAACTCACCAACCTGGGCATAAATCCATACACCACAAGATGGATTGCAAACTGGCTCACAGGTAGAATCCACAAATTAAGAGTTGCTGGCTACATGTCAGACTCTAAACCAGTAACAACTGGTGTCCCCCAGGGTTCAGTCCTGGGGCCCATCCTGTTTGGTATATACTTCTCAGAAGTACATGCCAACACAGGAGGGCTATGGTTGACTAAGTTTGCTGGGAACTGTAAAGTGTGTGCCATAATAGATTCCCCGGATGACACAAATATTCTCCAGAAGGGACTCTATGAGACAGATGTGTGGTGTCAGAATCATGGCCTCATGCTCAATGCGAAATAATGCATAATAATCCTCTTTGGGAAAAACAAAGTACCCACAAACTACCACATAGGTGTTACCCCCTAAAACTGATGAGGTAATAAGGGATCTGGGGACACAAGTACATAGTCATCTTTCCTTTGACAACCTTGTTGCCAAAGTGGTTAGGAAATCCTATGTGGCCCACCTAATCAGCAAAGGGTTTGCATCAAGATCAAAAGAGGTAGTGGTGGCCCTCTACTCTTAAGTCATCAGAGCCATCATTGAGTACAGTGCACCATTTTGGATGTACTCGACTAGGCATATCCAGCAGCTGGAGAGATCACAGAGGTACCTCACCAAGAGGATTACTGGCCTCAAACAGTTGTGTTATTCAACACAACTGGAAAAACTGAATCTGTTCTCTGTTGCGTACTGCCTACTCAGAGGCAAACTCTGCCTAATATACAGAGTCATGTCCAACACATAACTGTTGAACATGCTCCATCTAAGGAAAACAAAATTGAGTCACACTACACACTCCAGGGATATGAACCTCATCACAACAATGAATACAACATGCTGGAGGGATAGAGTGCCATCCCAGAGACTTGCCTTACTGTGGAACAGAGTCCCAATGTACAGAAGACAGAGCCCCTCACTGGCACTCTTCAATAGGAACTTTGATAAGTGGATGGGAAACAGACAATTCACACCGGGAATCACATCAGCAGCCCCACTAGATAGGGGCCTAGGATACTAACTATTAGAACTAGGGCTTAGGAGACTAACCAATGGGGTGGTGAAAGTGCACAACTTGCCTAGGCTAATATATGCCTTCGTGAAGATAGTCTACTACATACCTATGAACCTATGTGACAGGTACATGTCTACAGATAGTAGATGTGTACTTCATTGTACAGTCATGTTGTACAGCAGGCACATGCACCACATAATCTGCAATGCTTACAGATACTGGTGGCTATTATGTACAGTGGGTGAGATGTGCACCTCATGTCTTTTGTGCCATTGGGATGTGTGTTGGGTGGGACAGTCCTGGATGGCTCCTTGTCATGGTCACCCTCTTACACACATCTCTGCCCATCCATCTTTGGCTTATTATACTGTGTTCTCCCTACATATATAGGTACATAGGTAGGTAATAGGCTAGCTGCCTGAAGGCATATATTAGTATGGCCAGAGTGTGCAGCTATCACCACACCTGGGGTTAGTTCCCTATGCCTCTGTGTAGTAGAGCTGATGAAGTGATCTATGGTGTGACAGTTCAGTTTCATATACACTCATCAAGGCTCCTCTGGAATAGTGTCAGTGAGGGACTCAGCTTAATGTAGGTAGGGAGCCTGTTCCAAAGCAAGGGAAGTCTGTGAGTTAGTAATGTATCCCTCCAACATGTTCTATTTACTGTTGTGATGATTATATCCCTAGAGCATGTGGCACAGTGAGCTTGGGTTTACTTCAGACAGAGCATGTACATCAGTTCTGCATTGGACATGGACCTGTACGTTGGGCAGAAATCGCCAGAGTAGATGATATGCAACAGAGTACAGACTGAGTTACTTCAGTCTTGTTGCATGGGGCAACTGTTTGAGGCCAGTAATCTTCTTGTTCAGGTACTTCAGTGGTCTTTCCAGCTGCTGAAGGTGCCTAGTCAGATACATTGCAAGTGTGTCATGGTACTCTCTGATGGGTCTGATGACTGATGAGTAGACGGAACCTCCTTTGACCTACATGCAAAAGCTTTGGCAATTAGTGGAGACACATAGCATGATTTTCTAACCACTTTGTGAATGTGTTTGTGAAAGTAGAGATGACTATCCACATGTGTTGGCACCTATGTGGTATTTGTATGACTGTAACTCGAGGCCATAATTTTGACACCACATCTGTCTGACTGAGACCCTTTTTAAGGATGTCTCTGTTGTCCCAAACATCAATTATGACAACCTTTTTGCAGTCATCCACAAACTTTGCTAACCATAGCCCTCGTGTGTTTGACTGTACTTCTGAAAAGTATACACCAGACAGGAGGGGTCCCAGGACTGAGCCATAGGGAACAGCAGTTGCTAAAAGCTTACAGTCCAACAGGGAGACCACAATTCTTACCTGGTGGGATCTATCTGTGCCCCAGTTGGCAATCTATCAGATGACATACATGTTTATACACAGGTTGTTGATTTTGTGGATACGACATGTGTGTGGGTTGTTGGAAAAGGGCTTTTCAAGGTCTATGTAGGCCGTGTAGAGCTCATTTCATTGATGTATGTCCTGGGTAACTGCCATGAAAACAGTCTAGCAGGTTTAGGGACCATGATCTGCCACTGACCAAACCAAAATGGGTAGGGTTCGGTGTTTGTAGGCTCCCAATAACTCTGTTTATGAGTTCCATAATGATGGACTCCATGGCCTTGCAGATCAGGCTTATTAGGCTTATAAGACAATAGTTCCCATGGTCTGCTGTGCACCAACACTTGTGGAGTGTGCCAAACGTTGCTGTAACCCATTCAACAGTTTCATATCCTGTACAGAGGGTGAGTCTCAACAGATTGTTCAGGTGCAGGGTCTGTGTGTTTTGGAGTTCACATATGACACAGCCAGGGACACCATGTCATCCCATAGACGCTGTGTTTTTAGGTTTGGATAGAGCTGTTTAATGATTGTATATGTGATTTATGGGTTTACACAATCTCCAAGTATGGTAATGGGCCCTTTTGGGGGGTTAAATATGTATGAATCTGTCTGACAAGATGTTGGCAATGTCAGTCATGTACATTTATTCGTTTACACTTTGCACTAACTCAGAACATATATGAGTTTACATTGATATTTATGACATAGCTAAAGAAAGCTTCATGGTTCTCTATGAAATCTTTGGCAATATTTTTGGCAGAGCTTGGCTTGGATAATGTTAGGAGTTCTCGTTGTTTCTTGATGATACTGATCGGAGATTTATTGATCTTTGGATTTTAACTTTCTTTGAACAACTTAAGTACTTGTATTACATAGTTTGATTATGACAGGGGTCCAATATATTATATGGGTCTGCTTTCCTATCACTGTGTGCGCAAGGCAGGATTAGTGAATAGTGACATGTGTCTGGAGTAAGAACTGCAACTGCCAGATATGTTTGGCCCACTGCTGTACTCAGACATGGCCTAAGTGTGTGAGCATGCCTAGTATGACCATTCAGTATGTTGTTGACTGACATTTGCTTGCCCAGTATGACCTTTCAGTATGTTGTTGACTGACAATTGCTGTGATTGTTTAAGTGTGTGAGCATGCCCACTATGGGCATATATACTATATGTGTGTGAAAAATCAAGTTGTTTTTTACTTCAGGGCTCACCTTTGTGTTGTACATCGACAGGAAGCACGCTGTGCCTGCAGGACTTCCATGAGTCAATTAGCATAGACTTATCAACATTTCTACATACAGGGGGGACAGCTATTATTTGTATATTTCTACCTGGGGGGCACACCTTATTGTTACTGTGGGTGTACATAGGATGAGGGGTACACCTGACACTTATACACATCTGCTAGGCCTGCACTGCTATGTCAGGTACTCCATTTCAGTCTGTACTGTTGCCTATCATACTGGCTTGAGGCATACCACTGTACTACAGACCTTAGCTTCCAATTACATGCATATTAGTTTGTGACTTCATAGCCTACCCACCCCACATCACACTGCCCGGCCTGCTGTTATCTGTCTACATAGGCCTGGGGGGAGGTTACCCATATGCCTCTTCAGTGGGCATGATACAGCATTCGTTTGTGTTTGCGTTTGTCTACAACTGTCCTGCTGGCTGTGACTGTTAGGTATGTGACCCCCCCAACTGGTATGTGTGAGTGACTTAAGTTGTGTCTGTGCCAGTATTGAGGGTGGTGCTGCAGGGCTGCCTATGTCGGATGCACATAGTACACTCCCTGTACATGTTTGAAAACAGGTAGCGTCAAGTTAGGCATCACTTTTACTGTATGTGTGAGTCAGAGAGAGGTGTCATTTCCAGGGTTCCTACTGAGTCAGTGAATGTGCTATGCATTGCCTCTTTGCCAAGGCCAGGGCATACTGGGCATGCCTCCTTCTGCTTACTGGGGCAAGCTCAGGTTGTTCCTCCTCCGAGTCACGCTGTGCCTGTGCAGGCCTTGGCAATGGTGGGGGGCTGTTTGGCCCTGCCCCATGCTGTTCCTGCTGCAACTGTTTCCACAGGATCATATTGTGTATCATGGCACATACCATAACAATTTGGGTACATGTAGTTGGTGAGTACTACAAGGCAACACCAGATGTGTCCAGGCACTGGAACCATGACTTGAGCATCACAAACACATGCTCTATTATGATTCTTGTTTGTGCATGTGCCTCATTATGGAGTTCTTGTTCAGGTGTGTGTGCATTTCTGATAGGTGTCATCAGCCATGCCTCCAGTGCGTATCCAGCATCCCCTACTAGGTGACCGTAGGGAATGCCCCATTGGCAAATGACTGGTACAGCTGGGTCAGATGCCAAATGTGGGAATTGTGATAGCTTCCAGTGCATCCAGCACACACATTCATTATTATGCCCTGGGTATCGCACACAAACTAGCAGTTGATGGAGGGGAAGCCCTTGCAGTTGATGTAGACCCTAACCCGCTCACCAAGTGGTGCTTTGATGCGTATGTGCATGTATTCTATTGCACCCACTACCTCCGGGTATTCTGCTATTTGGTGGAAAGGATGCATATTGCTGACCAATGCCTCGTGGGAAGTGAGGAAATATATGTCGTCACTGACATGTGTTGACATGGCATCCAGGAACTGGTGGAGTACCCTGGATGCTGATGCCTGTGAAATCTTCATCATATCACCAGTTGGTCTTTGGAAGGTACCTGTAGCTAGTATTCGTAGGCCAGCATATACCTTGGTATCCACTGGGATGGGTTCCCCTCTGTTGGTTCTGTGTGTGAGGCATGGCCGGCACAGCTCAACAATTTGCTGTAGGAGGTCCCTGTCCACCCTATAGCGCTCCACTATCTCCAGCTCATGTAGCCCCTGGTAGATTACCCTGGGTCTGCACACTCTTCTCCATCTCCTCACTGTGGGTTGCTCAGCAGCATTCACAACATCACCACCCTCAGCAACTTGCACATGTTGGTTTATGATAGCAAGAGCAGCCCCTAACTGACTGACTTATGCTTTTTAAGCTTTCCCTCTTTGTATACTGCAGTGTTGCAGGGTTCTTGAGAAAAAACAGGGGGGAATGGTGTTTGCAGAGTTTAAAGTGCTGGGCTGGGCTTGTCTGCTGCCTGTGTAATTGGCTGATTCTGATATATTTCACATGGCAGCTCTGCTAGTTCTCCTTGATTAACTTCCTACTACTTCTTTTCCTTCCTTTTGCCTTTCTGTTTCCACCCGGGGGGAAACGCCGCTCAAACGAGCACAAACGTGCACCAACATGTACACACACGTGCACACACTGTGTGCATGTTTGCAAGGAGTTTCCTATCTTATAACAGTGTGCACCTTGGGTTTGAGGTTTTCAAATAGGACAACTGTAGACACTTCTCTTTGCAATCCTGAGCAACTCAGGGCAAACACAAGCCACTGTGCTCCAATTAGCTTACATCCTGTCTGACACACCCCTCATGATGTCACCTATATTCTAGTCTTATACTCACCTACTCCAAATCTTTCACTCTTGGGACATGCCTCACATGCTGGGGAAAATTGGGATTCACTATCCTTATCCTAATTTTCATAGGATTGCCTAGTAATGCATGGTTACATCTCTCACACTGAGCTTTCCCCCCTTAGCAACCACTAGTCAGTAGCCATGTTGTCTTCAGCCTGCCATTCACCTGCATGGCAGAATACGCTTTTTAGTGAAAATGCCTATTTTTGGCAGTTTTTAAATGATTTTCTTGGTTTTTTTTAAGCGCAGCACATTTGCGCGGTACTGTGCTATGCTTAAACATCGGAGATTGGGGGGGGTAATTTTTATGTTTTTAAACATTTTGCACTGCCAATGGCCTTATATTTGGCCATTGGCATGCTTCCTCAACTGTATGCATCCTTTATTTGGAGCTGTCATAGCTCTGTTTAGCTTTTTGCAGAAATGTACTCCGTTACCAACGGAGTACATTTCTGCTGGTAACACTAATCTTCCACGGACAGGTTAGTGTTTGCTGGATCTCAAATTTACCTCATTTGCATGGATTTCACCAGCAAATGAGGAAATTTGCATACCATGATGCTGTCCATGCAAGACTAGCTTTAGCAGTTCTCGTGCATGCCCCCTACAGGCTGTTCCTGGATCACACGACAGACATCTTGCCTGTGTGACATTATACACTACTATAACACTCCGTGCAAGCTTTTGAGAATCTGGGGGTATGTTCTCCTAACTTGTACATACCTAGGGATAATTGTAGTTATGAAAAATCACAATTGACTCCTACTCAAGGTTTGGAGTTCATCTGTTCAATTTCCATTTATGGAAACTTTCATAACTCCTAGGTTTAAGGTCTTGTGGTGATTATACTAGTTCCCTTGGCAAAGTATCACAAGAGACATCTTCAATGACTACTTGCGTTTCAGTGGTCAATACCTTATTAACCCATGCTGGATCCTTTTTTGACATCCAATCTTTGCAGAAAGATTTACCTTGGAAGTTGCACTCCGAAGAGATTCTTTGGAGCCATCCCCTTGTTCTCACCACAGCCAAGGTCAGTGTCCACGAATGCCTCCAAATGGTATGAATGGACATTAGCTGGACTACACACTTCATAGTTCCATATAAAGGCCAATTTCCATATCAACATTCTAATGATGAAAGCAGAGTTTTTTTACTGTTGCAAACCTTTTAGACTACTCTCCTTTTGGGAACAATAGTGATTCAATCAGATAATACATCAGTGGTTTGGTACATCAACAAACAGAAGGGACCAGATCTTAACCCCTTTTGGCGAGAAACACTCAGAATGTGACAATGGACATTTTTCTTTCAACCTTTTTCTGATAGCAATGTGTATTCGAGCTCCAATGTGATAACAGGCAAACTGAGTAGGTCTATTCTTCTGCCTCACTAGTAGCCTCTCATTCCAAATATTATGGAAAAGATATCTTCATCCAGGAGGCCAGCCTTCCTGCAGCCTCTTGGTCTCATCTCTGAACAACAAATGCAGCAACTACCTTGCCCTGCCCCCCCCAATGGAGTTACTGAGGGATGCACCCTTACACACTTGGTCCCCAGAATTTCTATATGCTTCCTCAATTTCCAAATATTGCCGAGTCAAGATGTGCCATGCTGATAGACTCCAACCCAAGAAGACTGAATATTATAATTAAATCGAATGGTACTTCAACAAAGAATTAGTTTAAGGGTGTGTATACACAACAAAGTATTAGTTTAAGGCTGTGCACACTTATGCAACCAGTGTACTGTACGTTTTTTATTTTTTATATTTTTCCCCTAACAGATTTGTTTGTTTTTCAACTGAATTATACAGGTTATAGGTCACATTAAAGGTGGGAAAAGTTTTGAAATTATTTATTGTGGTCTCATTATTTTATATCACAAAAACCTCGCATTTTAACAGGGGTGTGTACACTTGTTATAGCCACTGTATATTAGAAACTACTGAATACTGCTAGTGAAAAGAAAGTGAAAAGATATATTTAAAAACTCTTTTAGTTGTTATACTTCACTAAATATACTTTTATGCTTTAAAAGCAGTTATTAAATTCACTTGTGTGCTGTTTGGGGATATTAAAGTTATTAGAACCATTCAGATGCTCACAACCTGTTTAAAATCATTTAAAAGCTTCACTTACCTAATTTTCAGCTTCCCGCTGAGATGGCGAGCTAGGAGACTTATTTTTTTTTATTCCCTGAGTGGAATACATCCATTTTTCATCATTAGAAAGCCTTTAATTCCTTTATGAATGTGCAAATGGCTCAAAACCATAGTAAACAGACCAAGCATGATGTAAGCTCTTGGGTTAGAGGTATAGCTGAGCTGTTTAAGCCTCCAAGGCATTTAAAGTGACAGGCACACCATTTTACCCATAAATAAACAGCATTGAAGTAAGTTTAAATTAATGTGAAAAATAAATTAAAACAATGAATGCAAATAATTAAATAAAGCCTCTGCATGATTTTGATGGCTTATCTGGCTTGATAGTTAACATAAATTACAAATAACAGTGACACACAAGCTCAGACCACAGTGCAACCAGTAAAGAAATAAATAACTGTCTATGCTATGACCATTTTACCATAATCTTTTCCTGACACCAGTAGCCTACATGAAAATGATAAAAATATAAACTAAGCAGGCAGAATGTTTTAATTCATAGAGTTATTAATTTTAATGGTATTCCAAACTGAAATTATGTTACGGCTTACATACACTATGCATATAAATAATAAGATTAAATATAGTTCATAAATGTAACAGTTTGTCATGTTTAACTCTTCAATAGCGAAGGATGTGGTTGCTGTTTATTTACTATCTGAGTGCTGTGAATGCTTAGTTAGTGTTATGCAGACATCAAACAGCAGCTAGCTATAATAAAATCACTGGCTTTCTCGTAACCACATTATTACATGTATATATTAAAGAACATCTAATTTAAAAGTATGTTCTGTATGAAGCACACTCTATATAATTTCTTGAGCAACCTTACTGAATTCAAGCAGTCACAAAGAAAGATGGTAATTTTCATTATATGACAGAGACTAAAGAAAAATTGAGTATATGAAATTCAGTTTCTGTCATGCATGTAAACTAATTATCACTAAATGATGTTAGATATTACTGGTATAACATATAAATGATACTTTATATTGCCACATCTTGTCACTGCCTGCCTTATGTCATGTAGAACATTTATTTTGAAATTGTACACATGCTTATAACACCTCATAGAAATACATGGTTCTTTTGTCACTCATTATGTGTTTTTCTATACTGAAATGAAAAGTTTTTTGGTGCTTCTATAAGAATATACAAATCCTTTAATGGCCTCAGTTGGTGTTATTAAATATTTATTCCATAAAGAATTTATTTTATAGTAACTCACAACAGTTATACCAAAAACATATGATGAGTGCTAGAAAATATGGTTAAAAAGCACAAGATATCGAAGGCAAACGTTAATTAATAATAGCTGTTGCTGTGTTTATACCTATATTAAAGTAGAGAAATTACAAAGGTGTTTGATAAATGGAAGCAAAATTATAATGTTGTTGGAAGAGATCATAGATATTTTATGATAAGAATAATAACTGTAGCATAGATAAAGACTGATTTACATACAATACCCGAAAATGGTTTTGCACTAAACTGCACAAGCTTGATATAAAATATATAAAAAAGATATAAAGCAAGCATATTAATTCCTTAATATATTATTGTATTCTGGACACAAATGGTTTAACATTAAAATGGAGAATTTTGCATCACAATTAGGAAAACGTATATATTGTAATATGATGCATATAGTGTATATTAATGAACAAGTTTAATCCTTTTTATATAAATGTTCTGTATACTTCTGCTTTCAAAACTAATACTTAAAACTCAAGTGTAAATATAATTGCATTGTCTTTGCATCTAACTACATGCTATAATAGCTTCATGACTATGTTTAAAATGCTATTTAAAGTCAAACCTGTACATATTATAAGAAAATGTGTTATATCAATTAGATGTACAATATTATAAGCTGCTTTCTGTTATAAAAAGTGTTAGGTGGTAGAGCTAGGAGATGATTCTGTAAAAGGGATGTAGTGGGATCACTTGAATGGTTAGACAATTCAAGGATGGGATATTTTTTCCCATGAGATAGTTTGGTGGTTGTTTATATATCAATGCTTTAAAGTAGGATTTTTTAATGTTGTTCTATTGGGTATCTATGAACTGTATCAATATCATTGCAAAAAGAAAAAAACAAGTCATTCTCTTCGCTTATACAAGTCTACATGTTATTACAAATATATGAATATGGATAAATACAAAAGAGAAATCAATCCAATTGCAAATTGGATTTCTATTAATGTAAATGGCCTTAGCAATAATTTTAAAAGGGGAAGCCTTCAAAGATATTTGAAGATGCACAAATAGCATTCTTACAGGAGACACAGATAAAATCAACACCAAGACTTAAACAGTACTAGCAAGTTCTGCTTATAAGCAGAAATAAAGGGGACTAGAAATATTATGGAGAAATACTACTTTAATGCCTAAAATTATAAACTTGTATCATGATAGTTCAAGAATGTTTTGCCTAGTGACAATATCTATCAGTGAATATATATATATATATATATATATATATATATATATATATATATATATATATATACATTAATACATATTTACTGGATACCAGAACTAGGAGTCAAAGTAGCCAAATAACATTTAGAAGACATTGTACAACATATTAAAGCCACTTTAATAATAGCTGGGGACTTTAATTGTATTATAAAGGAAAATGACGCAAATGCACAAAGTACACATAAGGAATCACCATTAACAAAGGTGCTTTCTAACTTTATTGACTCTTCTAACTTAGTTGACTTCACTGAACATGCTAAACCAAATACACTATTCTTCACACATTATTCTTATAGGCATGGTACAAATCAAGAATTGACAGAGTGTATGTATCAAAGGACCTAACTACTAAATTAAATAAAGGAAAGACACTTATGTGCCCACTTTCAGACCATAACACAATTACTTTTGAACTAGACTTAAACTTTAAACAAATGATAACAGGGACAAGGATACCATCTTACATAACAAAACTTAAACATTTCAAGGATTTTTATACTAAAGAGATACAAACATTTATAGACATAAATCTCACTAAAGATGTATCTGAAATATACATATGGGATGCACTGAAGGCATTCTTATATGTAAAAGTGGTAACATGGTATAAAATAAACAAAAACAACAGAACAAAGAATTAGAAGACTTACCATTAAAGGTTGATAAAGTAAAACTTGATATTCAAAAAGGAAATACTTATTTTAACAAACAAACTGTATTTCAAAAAGGAAATACTAATTTAACAAACAAATTAAATGACTTGAACAAAAAATATATGGAGACATTACATCATAAGACAATGATTAACTTAGAGAAGATCAGGTTATGCTCCTATTCAATGAACCCAAAAAAGTCAGAGAAGAATAACAAATAGAATTAAAAAATGATAAAGGCAAACCAAATAAAATAAAAATATAATATACAGACTAAAAAGAAAGTATATGATTTAGAAGGAGTATTTGAAGCATTCAAAATACATTTTCACAAAGTCAATAACCAAAATGAAAACCTAGAGTCACAAACTATATTAAAATCCTTTCTTAAAAGAAATGTTAAGATTAGATTATTAGAAGAGCAAATAAAACTAATAGATAACCAAATAATAATTACAGAACTTAAATATCAAGTAAATACATTAAAACTAAATAAACCTCCATGTATAGACAATATCACCCCAGTGGTGATTAAATTACTAACAAATGAGGCCCTAGTGCTATTATTGAAAGTGTTTACATCAGTAAAAGATTGTAAAGAAATCTCTCCCTCCTGGAAATACACATTAATATCATCAAGTTTGAAACAAGGTAAAGATCCTAGTGATGCTCATAATATAGACCAATATCTTTACTTAATATTGACTATAAAATATTTATGACAATACATGCTGTTAGGATAAAACAATTACTACCACTGTTGATCAAACAAGCTTCATAAAAGACAGAAACACATTTGACAATATTAAAAAAATCCTCTAATTGATTATGCAAACATTACAAAAATTAAAATGAATGCAATTAGTCTGGACATCAATGGTGCATTTGATTCAGTGAAATGGGATTGTCTATGGTTAGTTCTAGAAGAGTATGGTTTCTCAAAAAGGTTTAGTCTACTAATAAAATCATATGAAAAATCATTGGCATATATAAAACTAGGATCCTGTTTATCCAAATCTATTAAAAGAATAAAGGGTACAAAAAAGGGATGTCCTCTTTCCCCATTATTATTTGCTCTAGTCATTGAACCACTAGCAAACAGTATATGAATGAACAAAAATATTGAATTTGATTAGATGGTAGTTTAGAAATGAAAATATAACTATTTGCAGACATTTTACTAACTTTAAAAGATAGTAATAACACTTTAAAAGCCTTATGGTATCAGGTCTTCGATTTAATGATAATAAAACAAATGTATTATTCATACATATTGACAAGAAAGATTTAACTAAGCAGCACCATACCAGAAGTGCTGCTTAGTGAGCGTAAAATAATGGCAGTTGTTAGTTTTTTTCTGACCAAGCTCCACAGTGGCTTGATATGCCACAATGAAGTGGCAAACTCATTTTTCAGTGGGCATTACTTGCACATTAATATCCTGCTGGAGAACACTCATTCTCCAATCATGGTACTGATGTACAGTAAGCTTTTCTCGGTTGCCATAATAATTCTTTATATTCAGTTCTGTTTTCCCATGAGCTGCCATGTACAGGAACATCAATTTTCTCAAGAATAACAGAATTAAATAATTTAAAACCCTCACATGGAACTGAACATCTAAATAAAGCAGTTATGTTGGATTACATGCTGCATATTTAGTTTGGGTTATCAAATCGCTCATAGGTGCACTGCTTTTAGTTTTCTAGTTGTTTTCAGTGCACACTCACTTTTTTTTTTTTTGTCAATTAGCTGCCATGTGTTTTAGGAAATAGGACGAAAAAAAAACAATACCCTGAGAAAACCCATTCAAACAAAGGGAGAGTATGACCAGAATGCCTAGAATGAAAGACTTACTTGCTTCACATGAACGGTGGTCTGGTAAAGTTCAGGATGTGGAAAAATGAGTAAAACTGTATGGAGAGTGTCAAGCAAACAAGTCACTTCAGAATGCACCTTTATACAATATGGGAATATTCTGAAAAGCTATTGTTTATACTGCTTGAGAATATTCTTGTCCATTCCTTGTTAAAAATGTTCTCACTTATGACAGATGCTCTTCGAAGTGGATGGCTATGTGTCTTATGAACTATGCAAATTTGAAGTAATTAGTGAGAAACTGAGATAGAGTTTCAGCATTTATGATATTCCAGAAATGCAAGATTTGGTACTGGCTCTTTTTTCACCAGTGCAAATTTTGCAAATTTCAGGAAGCGAAATGGAATTTATCTACAACTACTGCACTATTTCATGCTTTATCAAATGACCTGGCAGAATAGGCCATATGGACTATGAAAGAAAGAATGAATTTCATGAAAGATGAAACTCTAAAAACAAGAGAAGCATGTTTCTTTTTCAGCTACAACATTACTCCTTGGAGTTTGACAGACTTGTCTCTGGTTTAAATGTTGACATCACAAAGGCTGTGCTCCTCATTTGACTTTTACCAAATCTGAAAGCAAAAATCCACTGGGCTCTGAAACAGACATTTAATAAACACACAAAGTTGAAAATGTTTTGCATGTGACGGTGAAGCTTACATGAGGAACAACAGTTGCTGCTCTAAACGGGTTCTCAGTGTCACTAAAAGTCATTCGGTGCCTGTGTCTTATACTGTGGTCATCAACTAGGGATCATACATGAGGAGACCTGCCAATCAAATAAGAGCAAGATTCATAGAGACTATACCAGCCTGTGAACCTGAAAAGAGAGAGATGATTTATTTGGCTATCAGAGATTGACACCTGTTTGTCAGTCAAACCTAATCAAATCAATAGACTGAAACTCATTAGGGTAGATTTGTGTAAAAGTTGCTTGAATATTGCATGTAATGCAAATTCCATAATAACTAACCCTTTTGTCTCATTGTTCTGGTATGACCAGGAAGCAAAATTATATTTTTTTCTTCTGGCATGGGTTTCAAAGTCTTGTGGCCAGATTCAGGAAGGCTTACACGGAGTTCAAGAGTAGTGTAAGCCTCCCGATTCAGGTACAGCCCAAACCTCCGTGTAAGAGACAGCTAACACGTCTCTTACACGGACTGGGCGTGGAAATGCTCAATACCTCATTTGCAGCTCCAAGATATGCAAATGAGGTATTTGAGCGATCCATGAAGCAGAAACCAGTCCGTGTAACGGACGTGTTAGCTGCAGAAATGTACTCAGCTGACAACTGAGTACATTTCTGCAAAATCAAAACGGAGCTATGTCAGGTCCAAATAAAGGGTGCATATGTGTCATTAAGCATGCCAATGGCCAAATATGTGGCCATTGGCATGAAAAAGTGTTGCAAAAATAAGTTATTTAACTTTTTTTTCCACGGGATTATTGTGTTTAACTGCAGCGCACACCAGCAAACGGGTGCGCTACCTAAAACTGAAAACCGAAGCTTATAAGCCCACAATTGTGGGATTTATGTATTACATGGAATGTCAATGGAGGGACTTGCAGACTAAAAACAATATGGCCTCCGTTTAGTGGTTGTCAAGGGGTGTAAGCTCCGTGTAAGATATGTAACTAAGCATTACTAGGCAATCCTATGTAAATGAGGGTTACAATACTGAATCACACTGCCACATAGGTAATGAGCACTTTCTGAGTAGTATAAGAGTTAGAGAAGGGGGAGGAACAGAGTAAGAGGTAGGTGACATCATGGAGGGGAAGGATAGAAAGAAATGTCCCAGATTGGAGGGCAATGTAAGGTAACAGATGACAGACAGACATCGGGGGGGAGGTGTGTCCCAACAGAACACTAGGAAAGTCATGAAATTGAGGGTATACGCTATCCCTACACTCAAAGTTTCTTGATATACGTGTATCTTGGCGTGTCTTCGTGTAAGGCAGGTTCAACATGTGGCAGCGTGTTGCAAACTGTTTACAACGGTTTGCGCGGGTGTGCACGTGTGTAAGGCAGTGTCGTAGCGTTTTAGCATGAATCAGCCTAGCTAACACCGTGTAAGGATGTGTGCGCGTGTAACACTGTGTAGGGATGTGTGCGCGTTTAAGTGACTGTGAGCGTGTTTAAGCTGGTGTGCACATTGCTCCCCTCAGGAAACAGAGAGGAAACAGGAAACAACCAAAATACAGGAAACTGCCAGGAATACTGCTGGAGTTAATTGGTGGAAACAATTACAAGCAGGCAATTACACAGGCAGACTAGAAGCCCAGCCCAGCACTTAAAACACAACAAAGAGCAGTGAAGGCTGTTTCTCACAAGAGATACTGCCAGAAGCTAAGCTATCAGAATTGAAAACTGAAATAAAGCTGAACTCAGAGCAGAAATGCTAGGGGCTGCCATGGCTATTATAATCAGGCATAGGCGAATTGCTGAGGGTGGTGACAATGCAGATGCTGACAGACAACCCAGAGTGAGGAGAAGGAGAAGAGTATACAGGCCCAGGGTCACCTACCATGGGTTACATGAGCTGGAGATAGTAGAGCTATAGAGTGGACAGAGAGCTCCTGCAGCAGATTGTTGAGCTGTGCAGGCCACACCTCACACACAGAACCAACAGAGGGGAACCCATCCCAGTGGAAACCAAGGTATGTGTTGGCCTAAGAATACTAGCAACAGGTACCTTCCAGAGACCAACTGGTGATATGATGGGGATATCACAGGCATCAGCCTCCAGGGTACTGCACCAGTTCCTGGATGCCATGTCACCACATGTCAGTGATCATATATATGTCCCTAATGACCGTGAAGTTGTGGCCAGCAATATGCGTCTCTTCCAGCAAATAGCGGGATACCCTGAGGTGCTGGGTGCAATAGACTGCACGCACATACGCATCAAAGCACCAGCCGGTGAGCAGGGTAGAGTCTACATTAACCGCAAGGGATACCCCTCCATCAACTGCCAGGTCGTGTGTGATGCCCAGGGCATAATAATGAATGTGTGTGCTGGCTGCCCTGGGAGCTACCACGATTCCCACATCTGGCATCTGACGCAGCTGTACCAATCATTTGCCAATGGGGACTTCCCACACGGACACCTAGTGGGGGATGCAGGTTATGCACTTGAGCCGTGGCTGATGACACCCATCAGAAATGCACACACCTGAACAGGAACGCCATAATGAGGCACACGCACAAACACGTAATATCATAGAGCGTGTGTTTGGGCTGCTCAAGTCACGGTTCCGTGTCTGGACACATCTGGTGGAGCTTTGCAGTACACACCAACTACATGTACCCAAATGATCATGATATGTGCTATGCTACATAATATGATCCCTGGAAACAGCTGCAGCAGGACCAGCACAGGGCTGGGCCAAACATCCCCACCATTGCCAAGGCCACCACAGGCAGGAGGTGACTCGGAGGAGGAACAACCTGACCTTGTCCCAGTAGGCAGAAGGAGGCATGCCCAGTATGCCCTGGCCTTGGCAAAGAGGCAACGCATAGCACATACGCTTGGTCAGTAGGAACACTGGGACTGATACCAGCTCTGGCTCACTCATACAGTAACAGGGATGCCTAACATGACACAACCTGCTTCCAAATGTACAGGGAGTGTAGTATGTGTATCCGACAGAGGTGGCCCTGCAGCACCACCTGAGGCATGAATGCCATGTGTTAAGTAATGTAATATCATGTACAATATGCACACCTGAGGACCCCAACTAACATCCATATCCACGCATATGACCCTGTGGAAACAGCTGCACGTCATACAGTGATGTACATGTGCAAAAACATGGAACAAGATACAAAATGAGGGTGTCTAGCAATAAATAGCATGGATAACCACACACCCATGTTTGTACCACAACAAGAAGCAACATGGAATAGCCATGGTCAAAAACAATGGCTAAAACCGACTACTACTATATAGCCTGCTGCAGACCACTGTCCTAATAGCAGGAACTGCCCCAGGCCTATGTCCATAGGTTCATACTAGGCTATCTGCCCTAGGGCATTAATAAGCCTAGGCCAGAGTTTTGTGGCGTCTGCCACCCCTGCAAGTTGACGGATATGCCCATTATTTTGCTGTGCCTCTGTCAAGCAGTGATACTGAGGTTATCCCTGGGGTATACCTGCAATCTCCCATCCATTGGTCAAGATCTCACTTGAACAAAGCCAGTGAGGTGCTCAGCCCCACATGTACCAGGATGTTGTTCCACAGCATATGGACTCTCTGGGTGATGAATCTGTCCCTCCAGCACATCCTATTAATATCTGTGTTGAGGTTTAGGTCTCCTGCCCTTGTAGTTCTGATGGATGTAGAGGTCTTGAGGTGAAGCATGTTCATAAAGTCTGGGTTGGACATAGCCTTGTATGTCAGGCACAGATCACCTCTGAGCAGTCAGTAAGTGACTGAATACAGCTGGAATTCCTTCAGTCGGGCAGCATAAGAAATATGTTTGAGACCCTTTCACCTCCTGTCGAGGAATTTGTGGGCCCATCCAATCTGAATGGGGCAGTGTATGCAATCATTGGTGTGATGAGTACAGGGGAACGATGACCTCCCTTAATCTAGATGTGAATCACTGCATGATGAGGTGGCCAATGTAGAAGGCCTTCCAAACTACCCTGGCAATGTGAGTGTCAAGCAAAGGTCACTGTCAACCTGGGTGCCCAGGTCCCTGATAACCTACGTTGTGCTTAGAGGATTGCCACCTAGATGGGAAGTAGTGGTAACCTTGTTCTTCCTGAAGGGTATGGCTATGCATTGTTTAGTGTTTAATGTAAGGCCATGGCCGTGGCACCAGTTATCTGTGTCTATGAGACCCTTCTGAAGGATGTCTGTGTCAGATGGGTTTCCAGCTATGCTTCCCAGTTTGCAGTCATCTTCAAACTTTGTCAGCCATAATCCTTCTGTGTTTGCTCGTACTTCTGAAAAGTAGATACTGAACAAATGTGGGCCCAGGACTGAGCCCTGTGGGACACCACTTGTGACAGCTCTGGAGTGTGAACTGGCACCAGCAACTTTGACCCTGTGTGTTCCGTCACTTAGCCAATTTGCAACCCATGCTGTGATGTATGGGTTCACAATTAAGCTGGTGATGTTTTCAATGATACCTGAGTGGGGTATTGTGTCGAAAGCCTTTGCCAGGTCAAGGTAGGCTGTGTGGACTGCCTTGCCCACGTCAATGGCCTGGGTGAGTGTTTTGAAAAAGTCAACCAAGTTTAAAAGGCATGATCTGCCCTTGACAAAGCCAAACTGGATTGGATCCAATGTCTGCAAGTCCCCTATGTCTTCATTTAGAATTCCCATTATGATCCTCTCCATAGCTTAGCAGAACAGGCTTGTCAAGCTGATGGGATGGTAGTTTCTGGGGTTGGTGGAGGCACCTCCTTTGTGAAGTGGGTCCACCATTGCTGTATGCCACTCCTTGGGAACATATCCTGAGGTGAGGCTAAGATTAAACAGCTGCCCTAACTGCGGGTGTAATTACTCATTGAGTTCATGGAGCACACAACTGGGGACACCATCTGGTCCCATGGGTAAAGTGTTTTCTGCCTTGGATTGAGCAGTTCCCACCCCAGCAGTGGAGATGTTTGGGGGGGCTACAATCCTCTGGTGTACATACCCCTCCAGTTGGGGAGGGGAGAAATCTGCACTGAACCTGTCAGTCAGTATGTTGCCAATGTCTGTAGGTGCAGTGATATCAACATTATTCTGAACTAAGTCTGAGCATATCTGGGAGTTTCCTCCCAGGTTTCAAACATAGGTAAAAAGGCCTCATGATTGTCCCTGGAGTCCTGAGTGGGTTTACTCTCAAAACATGCCTCGGATGATTGTATGGGGAACCCAGTGTTTTACTCACAATGCGCAGGGGTGCCCTCCCCAGTACGGATTACGCTCTATCTTGTAGTAGCTCCTTCCTTGTGTTGTACAGCTTGTTTATGGCTAGGGTCCACCAGACTGGATGCTTGCCTGTGGTACAAAGAGTCATTATTATTTGGGATTGCCTGAACCATGCAGTCCTGGAGGTGCTGGTAGAAGGCATTTCTAAGTGATACAGTGGCTTGGGTAATGGTGTCTGCTGGCCTGGGGGCCTTGAAAGAGACCACACCAGTCCTCAGAAATGTGAAGTCGGCATTTGAGAAGGTCTTCACCGTTTCATTTCCCATCTGGGGTGTGGGTGGGATGTGGACTCCCACTGAGAATAGTCCATGATCTGATCTCACCAATGATGGGTATATGTCTGGTGTTGAACAGTGTGACCCCATGTTCGTGATGATGTGTTCTAGTATGTTGCCTCCACTTGAGGGGATTGGGACCAGTTGTTCCATGGCATTTCAGTGTATGAACTCTTGGAACCTTTGTGTTAGAGTGTTGTGGCATGATTAGTGATCCCAGTCTATATGTGGATAGTTGGAATCACCCAGTAGGATGGTGTTTTGAGATACATTTATCCCCTTCAGTGTTTGCAGGATAGCTGTGTGAGGTACCTGAGTTTGAGCGGGTGGCATGTAACATGCTACAAACTGCAGAGCAGTCTTGCCTACGGTCACTGGCACCTGGATGGTCTCTGATGCATCGTGTGTTGCCACCAACCATGAGGTGAGGGTGTCCTTGATGAATATGGACACCCACCATCCTTCTTGGTGTTGTCGGGATGCTGGTGCCGGAATGCATGATATGAGGTAACACCCGATAGTGCCGGGTGCTGTCAGAAGCTGTGAACCAGGTTTCAGGCACAGCACAGACATCAATGTGCTACATACTGAGAAGGGCATAGAGTGTGTGCAGCTTGAGGTTGAGACCTTGGGCATTGAGCAGCATTACCCTTAGTGTCTTTCCTTTACTGTGTTCTAGGGTGGTAGGTGTAGAATCTGAGTCTTGCATAAAAAGGCACAATGGGGTGGCAAGAGCATCATCTGAAATCCGGAAGCCCAGGGTGACAGGTGCAAGCCGTCCCTTGCAAATCACCGTGGCCTGTCCAGCATGTCATCCCAGGCAGACAGACATTGGACCCCTTAGAATGACACCATAGTCTAAGCAAAATACTACAGCTGATCATCTTGTCTCTGTTTATGTGGCATCATACTTGGTGAAGGTAGGATACTGCCGAAGGTCAGGGTCATACCTGCCTGGCCTACATAATCAGAGGGATCCTCTATGTCTCTTTCCATGTAGTCCAGGGAGGTACATCTCAGGTCGTTCACACCAGTATGGATTATGACTGGGTCAGACCTGTACTTGCAGTTTAGTGACCTGAGTGCTTGCATTATGTGGTGGATTCCACTGCCCGATAGGCAGCTTACTGTGACCTCCTCTGTACCTGATCTGGTGAGTGGGACATCAGTGTGTCTGACTATGGAGTCACCTATGACAAGTGTGTCCGGCATTGTGTTTGGCCTTAAGGGCTGTGACTGTTTGGCACACCAACTCTGTGGTCAATGTGTTGCATGTGCTGTGCCCTGTGGAGGCAGTTGTGTGAGTGTCTGCTGTGGTGGCCACTGCCATTCTGGTAGACTTCTGATCAGAGCCTCCGAGAGTGTCTCTGTGTGTCTATGTGTATGATCTTAAGTTGTGACAGTGCCATGTGAGACTGGATTAAAGATGTGTGTGTGGTTACCTTCACCCTCTCTCTGGTCTTGCTAGTCCTATGTTGAGAGAGCTCAGCCTCCACTTTGGCTATATAGTTGCATCTCTCACATGTATGTGTGTTTTATGGCAGAAGGAGAGGGTTGTCAGTGTACATGAGGCAACTGTAACAGTGCCTCAATATTCCCAGGTTCACCAGCTGAGTAGGAGAGGACACTAGCAACTGATCCCTAGACATGCTAGAAGGAATAGACAAAACAATGTTGGAATACAGGGAGATATCAAGCCCCCCAAGCTACATCATACTGTTTGATTGACAATAGCTACACATACACCGGTGTTTCATGGTGTCATAGTGTACTACTAGGCTATCTGCCCTAGTGCATGTATAAGCCTAGCCATAGTGATGTAGCTATTGCCACCCCTTATAGTGGTAATAAGTGTACAGAATAGATTCTGAATATTGTGCCTCTGACTTACTAGTGACACATTATGACCCCCTTACGTAATTGAATAACATGACTGTGTCTCTGTCTAGTCTGTGCCTCTGTCTCATATGCAGTTGTCCAGATGTCTCCTGAAGAGAGTCAGTGAGGGACTCTGTCAAACATGAACTGGGATACTCTGCTAGAGTGTGAGATGCCTCTGAGTTATGACTCTGTCCCTCCAGCATGTCCTATACATGTATGTGCTGAGGTTCAAATACTCAGCTCTCATGGCTCTGGTGGATTTGGATTGCTTGCAGTGGAGTATGTCCACCAAATCCTGATTGGACATGGTCTTGTATGTCAGGCATAGGTCACCTGTAAGTATGCGGTATGACACTGAACAAAGCTGGACTTCCTCTATTCTGGAAGCATATGACATGTGTTGAAGAACCCTGATCTTCATGGTAGGTACTTTTCGGGTGCAAAGGTGCAAAAGGCAGGATCTGCCCTGTACAAAGCTGAACTAGGTGGGAACAAGGGTCCGTGGGTCAGTAATGTGTCTGTGTAAGAGCTCCATGACTCCTCCCATATCTTTGCAGACAAGGCTGGTTAAGCCTGTGTGGTGGTAGTTGCCATGGTCTGTGGAGGCATCCCCTTGCGGAGTGGGACCACTGTTGCCGTATGCCAGTGTTCAGGTACATATCCTGTAGCAAGACTAAGGTTAAATAGCAGTTGTATATATGGGTCCAGCCCCTTCTGGAGTTCACATAGCATGCAACTGGAGATACCAGCAGGTCCCATGGATGCTGTGTACTTGTCTTTGCTGAGTGTGGCTATCACATGGACATCCAAGATGACAGTGAGGTTACATACAGCAGTGATAACTATCTTGTTTTGGGGGTGAGGGAGGGGGTAAATCGCACTGAAGCTGTCCGGAATGTTGCCAATATCTGTCAGGTCACTGGAATATATGTTGTTGTGTACCAACTCTGAGCATATCCGAGGGTTCACAACCAGGTGTCTGACATAACTGAAGAAAGCAGTGTGGTTACCTTCATTGTCTTTGGTGATTTATGTCCCCAAGTTGACCTTGCATGTCTTTATGAGATAATGTAACTTTCTACTAGTGCTGATCACAGCTGTCTTCCCTTTGGAGATGTAGCTCTGTCTTGCATTAGTAACCCTCATCTGTCATACAGTTTGTTTATGGCTGGGGTCCACCAGACAGGACACTTTCCCTTTGTGGAGAGGGTCCTGTTTTCAGTTGTGATTGTATGGTCCATGCTGTCTGACATCTAGCTAAGGGGAGGTCATTCTGGTTCTGCAGTTATCTTTCATCAGCATTAGAAATGACCACAACAGCCCCTGTGGGTGTACCTCATGCACACACATCCAGCACCTGTAAAGTCCACAACAGTACCTCACCAGGAGTATGACAGAGCTGGAACACATGTAATGTGTAGTCTGATTAAACAGAGTGCAGCTCCACGCACTGCCATGCTGTCCACCCAGATGCAAGCTGTGCCTGATGTAGAAAGCCATGTCCAAGCTGGAATCAATGCACATGCTGCACCTTGTACAATCTGAATGGCAGGGAGCTATGCACATGAGGGACCTGAACCCCAGCACTGACATATATAGGACAGGCTGTACTGCATTATCCAAAACACAGAAGCCACCCCCACACATGAGTAAACTACCAGTACAGGTTGTCCATAGAGACACTGGTTGAGTCCCCTCAACAGGAATCCTAATGAGTGGATGGGAGATGGGAGGTTTACCCTGGGTATCAATGTTATGTCACAGGTAGACAGAGGCACAGTATACTAAACAAGACATATGACATGTCGAACTACGCACAATGTGTTGATGGACAAACACATTCTCCGACTAGCATTAGGTCAAGATACCTCTTGAACACAGCCAGCAAGGTGCTCTGCCTCAAATGGACCAGGATTGTATTCCACAGCATAGGGAGTCTCCGAGTGATAACTCCATCCCTCCAACATGTCCAACATACATCCCTGCTAAGGTGTAAGTCACCTGCACTAGCGGTTCAGGTGGATCTTCTGAGTCTGAGGTGGAGCATGCCCATTAATCTCTGTTTGGACATGGCCTCGCATGTCAGGCACATGTCACCTCTAAGCAGACGGTATGTGAGTGAATAGAGTGTGAGTGTCGTCAATCTGGCAGCATATGACAGCTGTTGGGGTTCCTTGATCCTTTAGGTGGGGGACAGTCAGGGTGTCTCCAATTGCTGCAGATGTTGGGTGAGATACAGCCAGAATAGGGCATTCGACTCGATCACCGGTCTGATAAGTGAAGAGTACAGGGGAACAATGACCCACTAGATCTGGATGTGAATCCCAGTCTGATCAGGTTGGCAATGTAGAAGGTCTTCCTAGCCACTTTAGCAATGTGAGTCTCAGAAGAATGGCGACTGTTAACCTGGGTCCCCAGGTCCATGATAACCTCCTCTGTGCTTAGAGGATTGCCACCTATATGGTAGCTTGGGGTCACCTTGCTTTTCCTGAAGGGTATGTCTACACATGTTGTGCACTATGACTTCAGGCCATGGCCCTGGCACCAGCTATCAGTTACTGTGAGTCCCTTCTGAAGGATATCTGTGTGTGATGCACTGTCCACTATGGTGCCCAGTGTGCAGTCATCTGCTAACATTGTCATCCAAAGTCCTCCCATGTTGGCCTGTACTTCTGGGAAGTACATGACAAACAATGGGGGCCAAGGACTGAGCCCTGTGTGACACCACCTGTGACCAGCCTGGAGTCTAACATAGTGCCAGCAACTCTAACCCTGTGGGTCCCGTCCTTAAGCCAGTTTGCAACCCATCTTGTGACATATGGGTTTACATTTCAGTTGTTGGGGTTTTCCACAATACCTGAGTGGGGTATTGTGTTGAAAGTGTTTGCAAGGCCAAGGTAGGCTGTATGGACTGCCTTTCCCCAACAATGGCCTAAGTGACCAATTTGAAGATGTCAACCCAGTACAAAAGGCATGATCTGCCCCTGACCAAGCCAAAATGGGATAGGTACAATGTCTGCATGTCCCCTATATCTTTGTTTATGAGCACAATTATGATCCTCTCCATAGATTTGCAGACTACACTTGTTAAGCTTATGGGGCAGCAATTAACAGGGTCTGTAGAGGCACTGCCTTTGTGCAGATGTGCACAACTGGACCCTAACCAGGCTGTTGTGCACACTATGGAAATGTAAAGCAGTGATAGGACTAAAGCCCAGGATACTGACCACCACAGTGAAAGTACTGAAACACTACACTAGACAGTGCTACAGTGTTAGGTCAGTATGAACGGATGTTGACAATTGTGTGCAAAGTATCCCATGCAAAACCTGCAGGCACAGTATACTCCCTGTTTTGTTCACACAAGAAGCATTCGGACAGTAACTACACAACATGGCACAGAACACACAACCATAAACTTCAGGTATTTGTTGAAGGTCACACTCATCCACAAATGTGATGGGCTGCAGAGTTCAACATATGTAAAGCCCACACTGGGCATGCTCACACACTTAGATAAATGAGACATCTTTCACACAACATGCCACGGGAAGGCTGAACTGGGCATGCTCACACACTTGGTCCAAATGTTACCCCTAGCAAATGTGAAAACACACCAGAGGATGTTCATCCCCCTTTCTAGACACTGATCATGTAAGCACCCTATAAGTATATTGGAGAAAAGGATTCTCTCAGTAATCCGAATAGCGCGCTGCGCTAATGCGTCTGTCTCTAGTGTCATAACATAGTTAGGTAGGGGTTTCAATCCAGCAGGTGGCAAGTGTGTGTGAAGGGGGGTAAGTGAGTGTGTATGAGAGAAACATCCCTTTTGGCAACTGGGAAAACACACCACAGGATGATCATTCCACTTTCTAGACTCTGATGATGTCAGCACCCTATAAGTATATTGGAGAAAAGGATTCTCTCAGTAATCTGAATAGCACGCTGTGCTAATGCATCCGTCTCTAGTGTCATAACATAGTTAGGTAGGGGTTTGAATCCAGCAGGTGGCAAGTGTGTGTGACGGGGGGTAAGTGTGTATGACAGAAACATCCCTTTTGGCAACTGGGAAAACACACCACAGGATGATCATTCCACTTTCTAAACTCTGATGATGTCAGCACCCTATAAGTATATCAGGGGAAAGAAAATTCCCCAGTAATGCGAATAGCGCGCTGTGCTAATGCGTCCGTCTCTAGTGTCATAACATAGTTAGGTAGGGGTTTGAATCCAACAGGTGGCAAGTGTGTGTGAAGGGGGTAAGTGTGTGTGTAAGTGTATATGAAAGAAACATCCCTTTTGGCAACTGGGAAAACACACCACAGGATGATCATTCCACTTTCTAAACTCTGATGATGTCAGCACCCTATAAGTATAGCAGGGAAAGGAAATTCCCCAGTAATGCGAATAGTGCGCTGTGCTAATGCGTCCGTCTCTAGTGTCATAACATAGTTAGGTAGGGGTTTGAATCCAACAGGTGGCAAGTGTGTGTGAAGGGGGTAAGTGTGTATGAAAGAAACATCCCTTTTGGCAACTGGGAAAACACACCACAGGATGATCATTCCACTTTCTAAACTCTGATGATGTCAGCACCCTATAAGTATATCAGGGGAAAAGAAATTCCCCAGTAATGCGAATAGCGCGCTGTGCTAATGCGTCCATCTCTAGTGTCATAACATAATTAGGTAGGGATTTGAATCCAACAGGTGGCAAGTGTGTGTGAAGGGGGGTAAGTGTGTGTGTAAGTGTGTATGAAAGAAACATCCCTTTTGGCAACTGGGAAAACACACCACAGGATGATCATTCCACTTTCTAAACTCTGATGATGTCAGCACCCTATAAGTATATCAGGGGAAAGGAAATTCCCCAGTAATGCGAATAGCGCGCTGCGCTAATGCGTCCGTCTCTAGTGTCATAACATAGTTAGGTAGGGGTTTGAATCCAACAGGTAGCAAGTGTGTGTGAAGGGGGGTAAGTGTGTATGAAAGAAACATCCCTTTTGGCAACTGGGAAAACACACCACAGGATGATCATTCCACTTTCTAAACTCTGATGATGTCAGCACCCTATAAGTATATCAGGGGAAAGAAAATTCCCCAGTAATGCGAATAGCGCGCTGTGCTAATGCGTCCGTCTCTAGTGTCATAACATAGTTAGGTAGGAGGTTTGAATCCAGCAGGTGGCAAGTGTGTGTGAAGGGGGGGTATGTGTGTATGAAAGAAACATCCCTTTTGGCAACTGGGAAAACACACCACAACTTTCTAGACTCTGATGATGTCAGCACCCTATAAGTATATCAGGGGAAAAGAAATCCCTCAGTAATGCGAATAGCTCGCTGTGCTAATGCGTCCGTCTGTAGTGTCTTAACATAGCTCGGTAGGGGTTTGAGTCCAGCAGGTGGCAAGTGTGTGTGACAGGGAGTAAGTGTGTATGATTCATATATCCCTTTTGGCAACTGTGAAAACACACTACAGGATGCACATACCCCTTTCTAAATGATATCACAATTATGTATGGCTTTTGATTACAGACATGCCATGTGTGTTGTGCACACACAGAATGCCCATGTGTGTGGGTTGTCCCTCACAATAATGCATGACATTGATTACACCGGTTATGGCAATGAACACATGCTGTATGTGTGTGCCAAATACACATATGTACCTGTGACTTTCAATAGTTACCATGTGTGATGCCTGCCACATGTGAATACATGGTATTTGCACAGGGTAACATTATGACCGTGGTCTTCTGTGCAGATGCTGCATGTGGGATGTGTATATACAGTGTGAGATGTAGATGCTATCAGCCTAGTAGTGAGGGATGCACACCTGGTCTGGGGCATAAAGTCTACATGTTGTTAATGTACAGGAGCTGCATGTTCTCACCTGTTGTGGGAGTGGTAAGACAGTATTCCATAGCAATGCAGTGACTGCATGCTAAGAACCATTCAGCTAGGGTGTTGTAGCTACACTTATTCATTAGCATTCATTAATTTGTCGGAATCCCTGGTGAGGGTCTGATGCCAACCAAGGTCAGGGGTTTACCAGCCTGTGTCACTTGCTCAGTGATCCCTTCCATGTTCCCTATCACGCATCCCAGTGAGCGACATCCCACATCAGCTGTGGTGGCATGGACAATGACTGAGTCATGTGTCCATGCATCTGACTGACTTGTATGTTGTTGTTACAGTTTGGCCATGTGTTTCCATCTCATACATGTGATGTACATCAATGGGTAGGGGATAGGGTTGACTGTGTACATGTGGCAGCTGTGACATTACTACATGACACACATATTCCACAACTGTACCATAGAGGTGACTGACAACTGACCTTTGCACATGCTACCGGAGTATTGAGATTACATTGGTGATTGACAGCACATAGGGCCAATGGTGAAAAAGAGACATAGGTCCATAGGTTTGTACAGGGATATCTGCCCAGGGCATGTATCCACCTAGCCAGAATGTGCGTGCCTTTCAACATGCATTGTGAATCTGTCTTGCTATGCCCTTTTCCAAGGTTAGTATACTGTGCCTCTTTCTCACAGTGACACATAAGTGATACCCAGGGTAACCCTACAATGTCACATCCAGTCATTAATATCGCTCTTGAAGATAGTCACTGAGTCAGTCTGCCTAACCTCTATTGGGATAATAATCAGGAATGAAGGGAGCCTCTGAGTTGTGAATGTGCCCTCCACCATGTCCTATGTATATCACTCCTGAGGTTCAAGTATTTCCAGCGTGTATCCTGGTGGGATCTGGATATTCTGAGATGCAGCATGGCCATTACGTGAGGGTATGACCTGGCCTTCTATGTCAGGCACAGATTGCCTATGAAGAGGCAGTATGTCACTGAGTAGAGCTGCTGCTACTTTAACCAGTCAGTATGTGGCATCTGTTTGAGCACTTTGATCCCCTTGTTGAGGTACATATGTGGTAGCCCCAGTTGCTGCAGGTGTCTGGTAAGGTGCATGCCGACAGGTTCATCATAGTCAATTATGGGCATGATGAGGGATGAGTAAAGGGGCACAATGTCCTCCCCTGGCCTACATGTGGATCCCATGATGATGTGGCCCATATAACATGCTTACCTAACCACTTTGTCCATGTTGTTGTCAAATGGTAGAATGCTATCAACCTCATGCACCCCAAGGTCCATAATTCCTTGGTCTGCACTTACTGGATTAACACATATGTGGTACATTGTGGTCACTTAGTGTTTGACAAAGGGGATGACTACACTCTTTCTGTCATTCACGTTGAGGCCATGGCTATGGCACAAGTCGTGTGTTTGCAAGAGTCCCATTTGGAGGATGCGTGTGTTAGCTGTTGAGTTGATTATGGTGTTCGGTCTGCAGTCACCTGCGACTTGCTGAGCCACAGTACTTCCATGATGGCCTGTACCTATGACAAATATATAATGAACATGACAGCTCCTAGGGCTGTGCCTTGTGGGACACCACTTGTACCAGGTTGGAGGCTGACATGGCTCCAGCAATTCTACCATGTGTGTTCTGCCCTTGAGCCACTGTGCAATACCCATAGTGACATAGGGGTTATTATGTACACTGGTGAGCTTCCCTAGAATGCACAAGTGGGGTACTGTATCCAAGGCTTATGCAAGGTCCAGGTAGGCTGTGTGGACCTCCTACCCCTTGACAGTGGCCTTGGTGACTGTTTCAAACAAAGCAAACAGGTTTGATAGGCAGGATTTGCCATTGACAAAGCCAAACTGTGTATGGTGACATGTCTGTAGGTCCACAATATCTAGATATGTGAGGTTCATGATGATCCTTGCCATAGCTTTGCAGACAAAGCTAGTCAGACATATGGGGCGAGTAGTGTCCAGGATCCGTGACAGCACCACCTGCATGTTGAGGGACCACTGTTGCTGTATGCCACTCTCTGGCCACATATCATGTATTAAGGCTGGGATTGAACAGTGGTGTTATGTCTGGGTGTAGCTCTTCTTGTGGTTCATGTAGGACACAGCCTGGGACACTGTCTGGTCCCATTGATGCAGTGTTTATTGCTTTGGGAAGGGCATCTCTTACCTGAGCATCTGTGATGTCAGGGGGGGAAGCACTGTGCTGCGAGACATATGTTCCCTTTTGGTGTGGTGGGGAGAGAAGGCAGCATTGAACCTGTCCACTAGGATGATGGCAATGTCTGTGTGTTTTATATTTTGTGTGACATATTGTATTACCTCTGAGCATATCTGGGTAGTACCACTCAGGTTACTAACATAACTACAGGCAGCCTTGTGATTATCCTCAGTGGCTTGTGGAATCCTCTCTCAAAGATGGCCTTAGACAATCATATGGGTGCCTGTAGTTGTCATCCAATACTCATCAGTGGTACCTTCACATTTTGGGAGGTTGTTGTATCATGTAGTGGCGCCATCCTTCTATTGTATAGTGTGTTTATGGCTGGTGTCCGGCGCCCAGGACATCTGCCTTTGGAGAATTGGGTCACGCTTTCATATGTGGCTTCATGATCCATGCATTCCTGAATGTGTCCACAGAATGACTCTATACAGGTATCTGCAGTCTGGTCCATATTTTCAACAGGCCTTGGGCCTTTGAAGGTTTCCACATCATTTATGAGGGGTGTGCCACTTGCTTGACATGAGCTGTTGACAGACGTGCCGCCCTCCAGACAGAGCAAGGGGAGGGTCACAGTCAGCTACCTGTTGGGACGTACCTCCCTGGACCACATGGAAAGAGACACAGAGGAGCTCTTACAGCACCCTCTCAAACTCAGGTCTCCCACACAGCCTTCATGCTGACACAGGAGAGTTTAGATTACTCTGCAAACACCATCATACTGAGTGATGCCAGCTACCCAAACATAGACTGTGAACATTACACAAGCCACAATACCCAAGCTCTAAGGTTCCCATTGATCGGACATTCTTTGGCTATGGAACAGGTAACCAACCTTCCCACAAGAGGGGCAGATATAGTAGAGCTGATCTTTACAAACATGAGTACAAACTGCTCACCACTGGGAGTATATCCCTCATTGTTGCAATCAAACCATATACTAATCACACTGGAGTTCTGAATACCCCACATATGCAAACCACCAACACATCGATGTGTGTGTGTGGGAAATGTCCCTATTAGCAACCGTGACAGTATGGTACAGGATGCAGATCCCCCTTTTGAAACAGTGATGATGTCAGGACTGTATAACTATATCACCTGTAGTAAAGTCCTCAAATAATTTGCATAGCGCGCTCTGCTAATGCATCTTTCTTCAGTGTCATAACGTAGTTAGGTAAGGCTTTGAATCCTGCAAAGGGAATGTATGAGTGTGGTTTATGTGTGTGCACTATGCTGGGAGGGTTAACTGCCTTTTGCCAACTGGGAGAACACACTACAGGGTGCACATCCCTCCTCCTAGACACAGATGATGTCAGCACCCTCTAAGTACAGCATTAGTAATGATTTCTCCAACTACTGCAAATAGCACACTCTGCTAATGTGTCTGTGTCTACTGTCATTGCACAGTTAGGTATGGGTTTGAATCTTGCAAATGGAAAGTATGTGTTTTACTGTTGGTGGGGTTAGTGTGTGTGCACAATGATGGGGTGGGATGTGGCTTTTGCCACATGGGGCTATGCACTGCAGGGTGGTCATTACCCTTAACAAGCAGTGATGTTGATAGCACCCTATACAAACAAAACTACAAAACAGAAGGTGGTGGTACTGATAACACATGTAAGGTAACACTTCTTCAAGTAATGTCCACAAAACGGAGTAGGATAATCAAACAATTCTTTTATTCTATACAGACAACATGACAACAGACAACTAACTGCCAGTACTCAGTATAGTGTTACATGCTACTGTAACACGCACATGTACCGAATATACCTAGATAGTGTTCTGAAGCCTGAATGTGGCAAGTGTGTGGATGTGGGATGTGTCTGTGTGTGCATTTCCGTATGGGAAACATGTTTGCTGTGGCAATCAGGGTACTACAGTACCTGATGCACATTACATCTTCCAACTGATGAGGTTGCCTGAACCCTGTGAGTACAGGTAGAGAAGGGGATGCCAGTAGTAAACAACATAGTGCACTTCTGAAATGTGTACCTGTCATGTATCAACAGCTACTCATGTAGGGTGATAAATAATGGGAATGGCAGGTGAGTGTGTGCATCTGTGTGGGTAGCAGGGTGTGTATAGATGCATGTGTGACAGAACAGATACATATAGCTGAATCTACATAACAGCACAAGATGCGCATTGCCATAGTCAATGTTAGCATGTGATGGTGTGCAGCTGGTACACTTTGTTAAGTAGTATGGGTGCAGATAACAATTGAGGACATTCATACAGTTACTGCAGCAGGACTGCTGGGATATACACACATTTATACTGCAACAGTCAACAGTTACCAACATGTTACTACTTATACACATCTATGTAGTCACCCTGTGCATCAGCAACGTGTTTACCTTTACCTGCACCGATGTTGTAGTATGCAGGAGGTGGCACAGTGTCATCATATGCACAGGGTGTGGGTTAGGTATGCCCAAGCCGGCCACTGGTAACACCAATTGACATGTGTGTGTATGTGTGTTTGTGAGGGGCAGCAGTACAGGGTGGACCGTTGTTGGTGCAGTGTGTGTGTGTATGTGTTTGCCCTAGGTGTTAGGTTTCCAGGTTTCTGCATGTGTGTAAGCACGCACACAGTCCCACATAATGGCTGCCATGTACAGGGTTTTGTGGACAGCCACAGACTGCACCTGTCAGGTCATCCAGATCAGTGTCTGTGGGCACGGACACGGTACCTGTGCCTGGCAGGGTGCTACGGGCGTATCCAGTACTAACCCAGACTGGGTACTGTCATCGGAAGCAGGGGTGTGTTGACTGGACACAGTTCCCTGTTGGGACTGTCCAGAGCCACGTGCACGTGGTCTCCTGGGGCGTCTGGATGACAGCACAGACCCAGCATTGCTGGGGCTGGTGCTGGCACTTGAGGCGCGAGTGGGCCTGTTGTCGCCCGGCCACTGCCAGCTGGTGCTCTTGCTGGCATACGGCCACGTCGACATCGCAAACGCACACCATCGCCCTGGCCCATGGACATCTGGTTGTGGAGCAGCTGTTCTATGCCCCCACAATGTCTGTCAACGACATCTGTGAAGTTACGGATAGCATTCGCAACATCATGCATGCCGTCTGTCATGGCTATGCGACATGCTCTCAGCTCCCTCAGACCCTGTCTGGTGTACCTTTCCATACGTGCCTGTGCCTGCATGACAGTTCTAAACATAGTGGAGGTTGACATACCTCCTTGGGCACGTCGGCCAGAGGCAGTACGGTCACGGATGCCCCCACGAGAACCCATGGGCGACTGTCTGCGTGGTACCATTGGAGGCCTCTGCACATGGCTGCCTTGTGAGGATGCATGTACCACAGGTACCACATTACCCTGATCTATGCCCACTGCTGACTGTCCATCACCTAGGGACAATGGTGACAAAGGATGTAACGGCAGGATGACTGTGCGCATTGACGGGTTGAAAGCTGTGTACTGTCAATTGGCTGACCAATGGCGGACCCAGACACACCTTCCTGCACCATTACAGACATTTCATCATCATCAGTACCTGGGGCACAAGATTCAGGTTCCCTGCTGCAGGTCACCAGAGCAGCACCAGAACCTACGGGAGGAAAACATGGAACACAGATTACAGTCTCAATACATATTTGAAAGAGATGCACTTCAATACTAATGCACACATTCAGAAATGGACACATGCACTCATGGACACTAACACACATGCACACTTGGGCACAGGCACACTTGCACACATGCACACCCCACAGTAAACACACACATCAGTACCGTGTTACACTACTCAATTTACTACCTGTCAATTACAGTTATTGTGAACACAGTCACCAGCATGTCTACTACAGAGTTACACTACTCTTCCTAGTTTTATAAATTGTTTTACAGATAATTTTAAAAAGACTCACCAGCATGTATGGCCTGCCTCATTGCTACATGGGAGGGACCTGGAAGTGTGAAGAGAGTAATGTCAGTGGGCACATGTGTGCCATTCATTTTGCACATGATACAGTACAGTAGTAACTAGTTCCCTTATACACATCAGCTGCACATCATGTCTGTATATATATCATGATGACAGATACATACCACATGCACACCTTATGCGTGCATGAAGTAACAGCATACAGAACAGTCATATGTACATACCAGGAGTTAACTCTAATCTCACCCTTACCTCTCTTCAAACGTCAACTCAAACTGTACTTCCAAACCCACTGGCTTTGTTCTACTTGGAGTCCAGGCTAACGTCCCTCTCCCTACCCTCTCTTCACCTTTAACCCCTCATTGTGCATAGAAACTAGCTTCTACCCTGTTTCTTTCACCTTGATGTCTTTCTATGCTCTGACCTACTTCTCCCATCCCTCCCACCTCCTCTTGACTGTCTTCCTTCTTTTCCTCACTTCCCTTCTTGACTCCTGCCTCTTCCATATCATTGTATCTGTCATACTCCTTCTACTTCTCTACCCTTCTGAGCCCTAACTATTATGTATATGGCTTTTGCCTTATTGCATAACCATTATGCTTTAGGTAGGATTGCTTTGAAACCAACGGTACATTGTGTATGACTCTAAACTGTTTGACTTCCTTACATGTATGTTGATTTAATTAACAGGCTGGTGTACAATTCTATTATGTTGGCTGTCTGTAATGACAACTTGTCTGTCTGCCTTTATTATGTTATGTGTGGAGCTTTTCTCCACAGGCCTCTACTGAAAATGAACTTATATCCAGCTAGACTATCTGGGTCAACAAATGTAAAAGTAATAACAATAAATGAATATGGCATCTTACCTGCACGCCGCTGTCTTGCTGCTGTGTGGATCCAACCTCCATCAGGATGCATGATGGTTGCTGTTGTTCTGGGGCTGGATCCACAACACTTAGCAGTAGCCCCTCCTGTCTGGTGAGGGGGATGTGGCCACCCCCCCACCTGTGGCAGCCTGTTGCCTGCGGATATCTGCAGCATGCTGGCGGACATTTCTTATCAAATCACTGCAGTGATGTCTCACCTGCTCATATGTCCTATCATGCATGCCAACATCATTTATCCTGCTAACAAGGTTTTGCCACAGTGCAGACCTCTCCTGCTGATTCTGGGTGGTGCGTGAGAACAGGATGGCATAGTCACGCACCAGGCTCTGGTGGATCACGTCATCCTCTGCAGCAGAGTAGGCAGGATTCCGTTTAGGTGCCATGTCTATCTGGAAAGGTACACAAACAGGTTATCAGCATAGTATCTCAACAATACATGGTACACATTCTATACAGGTAGTGTTAACTTCTACTTATTACTGATTGGTTAAAACCTGATTACAGTGTAGCTATCATTCTATGTCATTTGTACTAAGTACTTGGCCTTCAGACCAGTTGTTTTACATTAGGGAGGTTGGTGGCAAGCACTGTGGTGGCAGGACTCATATCTTTCATCCATTGAAGTTGGGAACTGCTGATTGTGGGCCCAGTGTACAAGTGTATTACTTCTGGTATGGGCAGTTGGCCTTCAGGCCAGTTATTTAACATTAACGAGGTTTGTGGTCTGCACCCATGTGTGACAATAGGCTGTACTCTGCCATTCATAGCTGGGGACATCTGGTTTCAGGTTTATAGTGCCTGCATATCTGAGCTGTATCTTACTGACATTGCTACACCTTGTTTGTTGTAGCAAACACTACATCCAGGCCTCCTGCATCTACCTTTGTTTATATGCTTGTTATCTGTTAGCTTGTTATTTCACTGGTATGCTACATCCACATAGTACACATCTTTGCAACACATCTGTGACTCACTACTGTTATCTGCATTGCTTACTGTACGTACTTCCATGTTACACATGACAGCAAGTGACTGCTTGTCATTGTTGCATTTACTTCATTGTGACACATTGCACTTAGGTTACCTGGCATTTGCTCACTGACGCTTTTATATCAGTCAGCAGTTGTAGGTAATGTCAGTACACCCTCACTCCCCACTGGACCTTGTTTTCAATCATTAGTGATTACAGAGTTCACAATAGTATTCTAGCATGTCCAGAGGTCAGTTGTCAGTTCCCTCCTCAGTCCAGCTGGTGAGTGTGGTACTCCACAGACAATGTTAGAACAGATGCATGTACACAGACAAACCCCTCCTCCTAACAACAAATTCAAACTCATGTGAGTGATGCAACCATATACCAGACTGGAGGCTAGGCTCTGTCTACTCAATACCGCCATAACCAGTCACGTGGCAAAGGGGATCACTCACTGCACTTCCAGTCTCATGTAGACCTACCACAACAGCGGACCTAACACATGATCACACATGATCATACTTGTAGGCTCAGACCACAGCTCTGCCTATGCAGCAGAGACCTCCTAAGCAGACATCCAGGCAACCACTACCACATAAACGAACATGTGCAACACATATCACACAAAGCCAATGTGCTGAACACTCACAGCCATTAACAGTTAACAACACACCTCATACACCTGTACTAGGTGCCTCTATCATCAGGCACACTCACATCACGTTCACCAGGCTTAACGAGGTGAGGGTCACGGTGTGCAGCCTGTCAGGCACTATGAACTGCCACATAACACAAACAGTCAGGTAACCCCAAGGCAGGTACAGGTATGACTCAGTCAATGTCCATGCTGCTGTGAATGGCCTGACACATTCCTCCCTGGACTACATGACATGAGACATTACAGAGCTCTCTGAGCACGTAGCCGAGACAGTTTGACCCTGACCTTGAGTAGCATCCTACCCTCACCTAGAACAATGCCACAATATCAAGGCACGATGATCCCTTCCAACAATTGACTGACATACTGGTGTCCTTCACAGGTGTGCCAATGCCTGCCATCTTGGGGTGGTATGCTTTGCTAGGGACAGCTTGCACCTGTCACCACAGTCCTATTGACATTTGGCGGAGCCTCCTGCTACACCCATAGTGCCTGTATTAGGCAAGGCTCATAAGGCAAACCCACATCCATTTGTATCACAAAGGATGAGGAAGTAAGAGTGATGCTACTCAACACTGGACGTCTAGACCCAAGGATGCACGCACCCAAAACCCTACCTAGCATTCTGGACATCGATATCTGTGCAGTAACATGAACCTGTTTCAGGTTTCACAGGAGCACACCAGTACTACCACGTTATAGCTGTTACCATTCTTGTCGGCCACAACACTTGAACAAGGGAGGGGGAGTATCAGTATTCAATGCAGATTCCCACGCCTCCACATTGGTGGCACAGTACAACATAGGTGTTAGGCCATTGAGTACAGAAGATGTAGTTGGGGACATGGGGAAGAAACATGGTAGCAGTCTGTCATTTGTCTACCACATGGCCAACGTGGATTGACAGACATGTTATATAGCCCAGCTAATCATGACTGATTCACATGTATGGCAGGGGAGGACATTGTGCCTCTGTACTCATCCATCATCAGGCCTATAATTGCGTACAATGCACCTTTTGGGATGTACCTAACCAGACACCTACAGCAACTAGTACAGGACAACAGTACATCATCAAGGGGATGCAATGGCTCACACAGATGTCATATGCTGCCCAGTTAAAGTGAATCCAGCTGGACTCAGTGGCATACTGCCTGTTCAGAGGCAATCTGTGCATGCCATATACAGCCATGTCCTACCTAGCAGTAATGAACGTGATGCACCTCAGGCAATCAGAGTCCCATACAGCCACATGCACAGGAGAGCTGGACGTCAGCACTGACATACATGGACATGCTGGAGGGGCATATTCCTAACCGAGAGGCTCCCTTCACTCTGTAATGAGCTCACACTACTGGTTAGGCAGAGTCCCTCATTGACTCTCTTCCATAGGAATCTGGATGAGTGGATGGAGATCATAGTTGTACCCCAGGTATCACTTCTATGTCGCTGTTAGACAGAGGCAAAGTATACTAAAGTCGGACAAGGGCATAGCAGCATAAGTTGTGATTGGGTGGCAAAAGACAAACACATTCTACTAGGCTTACCAATGCCCTAGGGCAGATAGCCTAGTATGAACCTATGAACTGTTCATTCTCAACTGTTCGAGCTCATTACAGAGTGAAGGGAGCCTCTCAGTTAGGAATTTACCCCTCCAGCATGTCCATGTATGTTCTATTCAGTCGCCACGCTTGCTCAGAGGTGACCTTTGCCCAACATACAAGGCCATGTCAAACCCAGATTTGATGAATGTGCTTCACCTAAAAAACCTAGATCCATCAGAGCCACAAGGGCGGGAGACTTAAACCTCGACACGGCTATTAATAGGACATGCTGGAGGGATAGATTCATCACCCAAAGACTCCTATGCTGTGGAACAAAATCACGGTATATGTGAGGCAGAGCACCTCGCTAGCCTTGTTCAAGAGAAATCTTGACCAATGGATGGGAGATCGCAGATATACCCCAGGGATTACCTCCGTGTTACTGCTCGACAGAGGCACAGCAAAATAATGGGTATGGTTCCCCATACTAAAGGGGTGGCGTAAGCCACAAAACGATGGGCTAGGCTTGTAAATGCCCTCGGGCAGATAGCCTAGTATGAACCTATGAACATGTGTGTACTGCTATAGTACATCTGCCATATGTTGCATGTGTGTGTGTTGTGGGGATGCACAGGTAATGGCCAGATACTTCTGCACAGGTGACACGTCTGACACATTCTGGGTGTTCATCCATACATACTGGATGTGTGCTGCCATCCAACCCTGTGATGTGGACACACATTACTCAGCCTGGATATACATATCTGAACAACACCACAAGCACAGTACACTACCTTGCTATGTATGCATGTTATTACACAGTTATTCAGTAGTTATGACAGTGATGCTATCCATGCAGCCCACTGGGCCAGTGGAAGCCACAACACACACCGCCAGCACCTTTGCATATGCGTACCACAGACATCCCACATACTGCATGTACTGTGCACACAGTTATCTAACCCAGAACAACTGCACACCACTTATTAATCCTGTCCAGTGGACTACAGATACAGGCATATTGTATAACAATAGTAGGAGGCTACTGCAGCACAGGGCAGATTCACATGACGGAAGGCATCTGTTGTCTGCAGTGTTAAGATGCTTCACATTCACCAAATGCACAGATATTGCCAACATTGTTGCAGACAGTTTAGGTGCAGGTACCCCCCCATTGTCCTACACACGTGTTATTAGTTATCCCAGATGACTGTAACCTCCCTATCCTCTCACATGTCCAGGTGAGAGCCACCCTCATCATTGCAGAACACATATCATCACTGTTACGAAATGGTATCCCTGGATGTGTGCTACATTCACCCCTGGAGGACATAGCACCACATGACAGACTGATATTAATCCCTGGCCATACTACAGGATATGTACCTGAACAATGCCATACATACACAGTGGTCCCACACCAATGAGGAGGAACCTCTACTGACCCTGGGAACTACTGCATCATATGCACAACTGGCCTTGTGTTCTAAGCTATGGAAGTGTTAGTTATGGCCCACATGTACAACAATATTACATATGTTTATATTTCATGACTATGTACACACAACCTATCTCATGGACATACCTATAGATAGTGAACTATGATACATTTGGAGGTGTCACAGTATACACAGGATTAACCTGCTACTTTGCATTACCTGTGTTTGTGGCAGCTGTTGGTGTGTCACTGGTGCTGCTTGAAGTTTGCTGCTGCTGGTTTTGCTGCTGGCTGTCTTTATTTCTGTTTTGTTCTCTCTCTGTCTCTCTCTCTCTTTCTCTGTTGGTTTTGTGCAATGAATGTATTGCATGAGTGTAGTGTGGGTACTCATTGCTTTTGTAGGTATCTGCATAGGTCCATGTGATGGCCTCTGCACCAATTGTAAGGCAGCATTTGCTAATTGCATGCAGCTGGGTGTGTACTGATTGCATGTCTCACTGTGATTTCAGGACACTGCTATAAAAGGGTATGTGAGATAGGCGTTGCCCTTTCAGATTGTAGGGCGTGGACCATGCTGGTATGCTGTTGACAGTGTTTTGTGAGTGTGAAGGTTAGTACATCTACCATGCTTCATGCTGTGTTGTAGATTCAGGTTGCTGCATTTATCTTGCCTGTTCCCTATAGTGAGTGTGTATGCATACTGACACCTACAACTATATGTCATATATATATATCTGTGTACATATACATACTTTCATATATGTACATTAGTTGACATTATTGGGTACAAGCTAACAATTAGCAGGGCTGTTTCTGGTAACACTACACTAGTATGGGAACCCAGTAATTGGGACTATAAAAGTCTGCATGACATGCTTTGGGTAGTAGACATACTATATTGCCTTTATCTTCATTCATACTATTACGTGTTCCACTTATTTAGCACTATATTCCTGTATGAGAGTCATGGCTTAGTGGTAGGCCATACAGACTAGTGTTACAATGGTCTTGTGGTAGGGCCTACTAGTATGCTCATATTCTGCTTTTGAGTTGAGTATAGGGCCTATCAATCAAAGTGCTGGAGGCACCTTTAAGCAGTTAAAGGGCTTAGTAGGTCTCACAGGAGCCAGGCTGTGTTGCAGATTCTGGTTGCTGCATATATCTTCACTATTTCCTGTAGTGAGTGTGTATGACCTACAACTATATTTCATATGTATTAATATATATTTATATATATGTATGTGTAGATATACATACCTTCACATATGTACATTACCTTACATTATTATGTACAAGCTAACAGGTAGCAGGGCTGTTTCTGTTCACACTGAACTAGTATGGGAATCCAGTAATTTGGCCATTAAAACCCTACCTGACATGCTTTAGATAGTACATCTCCTATATTGCCTTTATACTGATTCCTACTATTACATGTTATATTTATTTTAGCAGTGGGTTCTTGTAAAGCAAGCATGGCTTAGTGGTAGGTCATACAGACTAATGTTACCAAGGTCCTGGGTTCGAGACTGACAGTGGGAATTTCTTTTTCTTAGCAAACTTTCAAACTGAGTACAGGACCTGTCAATCAAAGTGCCATAAAGGCACTTTTAAGCACTTTAAACCAGGTCTGCGCTTGTTTGCTGAGCTCACGATGCTTGCACTGGCGGTGAGCTCCGCTAACACAAGCACACCCGCTAATTTCTTTGAAGGAAAAGAAAAAGGGGTGACAGGAAAGTGGTGAAAAGGGGGTCACAAAGAGGGTAAGACAGTAGGGAAACAAGCGTGGGATTTGCAGGAGGGATGTAGGTAAGGCCCATAGATGCCCATGTCTTTGGCAGCAACAGCTGTGCATTTCCATGTATTTTGGTGAGACATTAGAAACCTTTCACCCCTGAGAGAGGTGTCAGGACAACATTAATAGTTGTTGTAGAGCCAATTGTAATTAACTGTTTCAATGTCAAGCAGACATGTGTGCGACATGGACAGCTATGTATGGGGCGTAATTTTTTTGTGGGTACAGAGTGCCCTTTTTTTTTTTTTTCGGGTGAGAGTGGTATGTCAGGTGAAGGAAGTTGGTATAGCTGGGGAGGTAGGTTGGGTAGGTTAACAGACAAGACAGACAAGACGCATACAGGGGCGGTGTATGACACACGTGGGGGGGTTACACAATTGACGGGGATGGAGGTTGGGATTTCCAAGATGCATGAGCCCACAGATGGCAACAGTGGAACTGATATCCCCACCCATAGGTAGTTACCACTGTTCCTTCACAGCCCAGGACGGGGCTGTGCTGGGGGCTGTGTAGGCGGGGCAACGGCCGGGGCCGTTAGCTGTGCCACACGAGCCTCGAACTGGCGTAGGGGCCCAAGAACAGTGTCTTGGATCTCCCTTCGACAACAGACCGGACACCGCGGAGGGTGAGTGGACGAACCCCTCCGGCCACACTTGCAGAGGGGGGACGGGCCCCATCCCCTGCAGCGCTTCCACCCGAAGGTGGCACAGGGCCACCGGAGGGGTCCGCCTGGGCACTAGTGCCAGGTGCAGTCACCAGCTGAGGTGGGAGAGGTGGGTCCGCTGGGACCTGCCTTCCCAAGCGTTCTAGGTTTGTGAGTAGTTATGTTAGTTTGGGTTAGTGGCATTGTATTCCATTCAGATTAGTTGTAACAGCATGCATTGGTATTCCCATCAAACAAACACCCAGATATTAACACCATTGAACAAGGGGCATATCAATATCACATGCATTATTTGAACAGAAATACACAGTCAAACAACATGCAGGGTTGATTAATGGCAACAGGCCATCAGATTTGCAGGTATGAACAGGGCACATGCACGAACAGACATGCATATATTTTTGAAACGGACAAATGTCCATGATTAATGAAATGTTCACATACCATTATTTAGTGGGTGTTGTTATATGGAATTATAGGGTTGGGCGGAGATAGAAAGTGATGACACATTCATATGTTACACATTGATTTACATTTATAATAGGTACACAATTAAGTTGAGGCTGATGTTTCAAAATAAATTTTATTTGACTGTCAAGCTACACCTGTTACAAATACATCACTATCCTACTTATTTTGAATCTGATCAGATACATCATCCTGCTACACTTTGATGACAGGACAGGGGACAACTATGGCTGTTTAGTCTGTCAGATAATCATTCATTCTATCTGCAAATTGTTTACTGTGATCACCATATACAGCATTTGGCTAGACATTCCAGATTCTGACACACTGAAATCAGTTTGGTATATTAAGTTGTACTTCCCACGTGCATTTAGTTCTGTAGAAACACACTGGGGCTAATATATTCCCGGGGTTATTACTACTTTATTTATTCATACATGACCCTTTCTGTCAGTCTCACACTTCCTGCAAATTCATAGTTCAGGTTGCTACTTCTAGGCTTTGTTCACATGTTAGACTAGTGGTGATTCAAACACTTTCCAACAGCCTCACTTCTGTCATGATTCAGCATTTCAACAGGGATATATCTCACATGTGACTACCTCAGATTCTGAAGCTGTACTCTTGAGACTACTGCAGGTTACACTATATTTAATTAATGGTGGGACATCTGTATGACAGCACTGTTTAATTCTATCAATTATATTTCCAGTTACACTTGCATACTGATGAACTTGTTGCAGCCATACCTGCAGACTTTCAAATCTTGCTTGCACATTATATTACTTTTAATCAATACACTGCAGTGTTCTGATACATGCTACAGTATAATATTTATTTACAAGTACTGGGTGGGGTTACTAACCTGCACGGTGGCGCATCCGCACCAGCCTACGGGCATGCATCTCGCAATTCGTAGAGCGGACACCTGCAGCTGTAATACAAAAGAAGTAATATTGGACTACACATCTCCATGGTATCAGCTAGTTGAAATCCTTACATACATAAGTAAAATGTAACTTACTCAGTAGTGGGGCGTTGGGCATATCCCAGGCCTCCTGGATCCATTCGGACAACTGGTCTTGCTTGCGTCGTTTCAAGTCCGCATGGTGGTGACGGACCTGCTCACCAGTGCGTGGAATGCCAGTAGCACTGGTCAGATCACGAGCCAACTGGTCCCATGCCTCTGCCCTATATGCTCCCCATGAGACCTGGCCCTGCATGAGTTGGGCCTCGTGATGGTGGACAAGGAGCCAGACCATGTATCTGGACTCCTCAACGCCCCAACGCTGTGCTCGAAAACAACGTCCCTCACCTACTCTACTCATTCTGACTGCAGCTCTGATCTACAATCGTTTCTGCTGTGTATTCCCGCCTATGGGGCTTATATATGCCGATTTTCCCGCACATTTCTCTGATTGGCCGTTTTGGAATTGTATCTACTTCACTGAAAATGCTTTATCATGCTCCATTCTGGATTTTATCCCATATATATGCTATTTCTGCATTTCTAGGTATTGCTGTCATGGCTTAGTGGTTTAGTACCTTGACTCTAGTGCATGGTATCCTGGGTTCAAATCTAGCAACTGCTTTTTGATTTTCCTGACAGAAATGAGTTGAGACCTGTCAATCAAACATGCCAAAAGCACTTTTAAGCACTTAAAACCAGGTCTGCGCTCGTTTGCGCGGAGCTAACGCATGCGCACTGGCAGTTAGCTTGTGGGAGCGCCGCGCAAACGGTGTGCGCTGGGATAAACCTTAATTAGCTAGTGACACACGTGTTCAGCTAAGCACAGCTAGTTGCAAACAGTTTCACTCTGTTAAACCGATGCCTAGCAACAGGCACGCAGTTTGCAGCTTTTTAAACACTACTCAGCTACGGGCACTCCGTCTCACAGCAGCTTACCTATCAGTACATTTCTGACTATTTTTGTTATTGTGTTACTTCAGAATATATGCTCCGTTTCATTCCATTTTACAAAAGGGAATACATTTACATGTGTACAATACTGTCAGGGGCTTTTAGTGCTTATTTACAAAAAAAAAAAAAAGGTTGTTGTGGGGCTCGAACCCTGCCTGCCTACTCTTAGGCCGGCAACTCTACCGCTAAGCTATTACTTGTTGGCTTACTTTGCATATTTAGTTCTTATATCCTTTTCCACTGATTGCTAACTGTGATTGCGCTAGTAGCACACCCAGCACAGGCACACAGTAGCAAACATTTACTGGGTTTTAAAAAAAAAAAAGGTTTTAATTTAATTTTATTACATCTCTTCACTTTATACAGTGATGGTCTATCGGGGCATGTGTTGTGTAGTGTGTTTATGCACATTTCCATGGCCTCTCTCGTGGCTGTTTACTTTCAGCCATTCTAGTCTTCCGGGGGCGTGTCCGCTTGCAGGGCTTAGCCTACAGACACACCCCCTACTCTCTTACACGGACCGTGTAAGAGTTACTAGTGTGATTCAGCATGCCTTATGCACCTCATGCATATGCATGACATGCTGACATCACACAGTTTCACTGCAGCCTCCGTGTAAGAGTTATAACTCTTACACGGAGGCTTCCTGAATCTGGCCCTTGGTGTTTCACTTATGATGCAACATGCAATTTCTGCATAACTCTCATCTTTACAACTAGATTCTTGAAATTCTAAACTGACGTAATTAGTTCCTGTGCTATGGATTTTGGAAGATTACATGGTCTGTTTTCTTTCGAAAGCGTCTTGCATTTTGGTTAACTTCCTCCTGAAAGCTGAAGCTGATTCTATTTCCCTGTAATAATGTGCATTTTCTATAGTAATGTTTCCAAAAGATGGCAGATAATCCTACAGGTTAATGATGTATACATTATAAAATAGTCTACAATTGGAGAGATCAAATTCATCTTAATCAAACTTCCAAGTAACTCAACACAGTTTGCAGAGTTAGCAAAACCAGATATGGCATTGCAGTGTAAATATGACAAAGCTGGATTGATCATGTCAGTTGTAGTACTTGCTTCCAAAGGACAATTAGTTAACTCAGCAATGTTTATCACAAGCAGCCTTAGTGATATTCTAAATTACACTTCCCACGTAAATGTTTTATGCATGAAAAGCATGCCTCTACACTCTTTTTAATTAAAACATTCGAAATGGTGAAACCTTTTTCCCAGAAAAGATCAAGAATACATTCTGATTAGAGTGTAGTTGAGAAGTCAAATGTTCTTAAAGAGATCTATAGTGTAGACAGCAGAAGTAGTGTAGGAAGTGTTTATAAACAACATTCACATGATTGTAGTGCCAGATATTGGCAAAGCACACAGACTGTATTAATACCTTTCATTTCCCCCATACAAACAGTTGCTAGACAAAATTATTCACTGTGATTCTTCATTGATGCTAACCGTGTACCTTTATGAGTAGCACAGTGACAAATTTATTGCAAAATGTTCTAGATACACAACATTACATAGCATTCATGCATACCAAAGAATCAGTGTTTTATAATGTAACACATGAAGCATGTCTTCCTAAGTCTTCATTGTAATTAAGTCCTGTCCAGCTAAATTTATCCAGGCAGCAAAGCACAACAAATAGAATGTCCTGGTAGTCTATAAGATAGGCAGTCTCTTGTGTTATGTTGTAATTGTCAAATATGTTTAACAACTCATTCAGTTCTGAACAATTACCACTGGGATGGCAGTCAGTTTTGCTTATTTATTTATTTATTTATTTATTTGTTTATTTATTTATTTATTTCTGTCAGAGTCCAAAAGCTGAAAATAAATATACAAGGAATTGTGGCTAGCCAGCTGCAGGATGTTTTTAGACATAAGTAATATAATGAAGTCTTACTAATTAAGTTTCTAGAAATGTTTTGGCATGCAAATAACACTTGCCATAGTAGCTGGATATAATGGTGAGGCCTTGGACAACTGAATGTTTTTGGTGGATTTTTCATCTGTTTAACTAGACCTGTTTGCCTTTGCTAACATCTCTAAGACTTTTTGTTAAATGAGCTAGACCATCTGAACATCATGCACAATGAATATGACGTGGGTTTGTGAACTATATTAAAGGCATGATAAAAAGTTTCCACCATGAAACTTGTTTTCTGCAAAGAGTTTTGCTGTTGTTAAAACGTACCTCACTTAGCTCTACTGGGACTAACTACATGATGTATATGTTAAAAGAAAAAGATACCATAATCACAAATTTTCCTTAAAAACAAAATATGTTTTATTTTCCACAAAATGTTCACTAAACTTCCACTTATTATGCATGACTTTGCAAGGCTTAAACTATTTCTCTTTGTGTAATATTCCCATGCTTTTCACTGTCCTCTCTGCTGCCTACCCTTTCAGGTTTGCATGAAATCTTACCAAATATTTTTAGGAATTTGTCTCTCTGACACTTACATTATGCTGGCCATCATGCATTTAAGTCTTTTGGCCCAGGAATAACTCGTATGGCAAGATGATTATAGGCCTACCTGTCATCCAACTGAAAGGAGTCATAAACCTATCCAAACTCTTGGGATTCACAGAGCTGTCATTGTGTAGCTCCAGCTTCATTTGAGAGATCAAATGAGACTAGCATGTTAGGAAATTTGACAATGCTAAACTTTAATGGGGATTCCTACATATACTTCGTAACATAAAAACAATTTAGTCTAAACATTATTTTTTAGCTGGAGATGAAATAGCTTATTAGAGTGTTTTTAAAAAATGGCAAATACCACTGATGGATTATAATAGGGGTGGTCTGAGTGACTGCCCAGGGGCATTGTGTCCAAAGGGCCCAGAACCAGTTGGCTGGCTAGTGGCATACTGTCTCAAGCTATTTTTCTCATTTTTGTTTTTTTAAGTGTTTCCTTTTTTCTTTAGGTACTTTTCTTTTTTGACCTAGCACATCATGCATGTATGCATACGCTGCATGTGGGCAGGGGTCAATGAAGCAAACAGGGCGTGTGTCTGTGAAGCAAACAGGGTGTGCGTGTGTGTGTGTGTGTGTGTGTGAGTGTGTGTGTGTGTGTGTGTATGTGTGTATATGTGTCTGTGTGTGTGTCCAGCTCAAACCTAGATTACCTTTATAATGGACCCAGATTACATAAAGGTAAATCTGTCATGGCCAGTCAATAGAGTTTCATAGTTCTTGTCACATAGAAACAATTGCTCATTTTTCTATTTGTTAATTAAGTAAACTCACACAGAAGCACTGCCTGGCTAAATGACTTGCTCAGAGTCACACAGTAAGCAAATAGAGTTAAAAAATACTTCAACCCTGTTCCTGTTACTATAGGAATCATCTCATTGACTGTACTAAAATCCAGACTGCAGTTAACCACTTCATTTTCTACTAAATCACTGAGGAAAACTGTCAGTCAGTAATACCAGTCATTAGAGTTTCATAGTTGTTGTTATATGAAAATGCATGTCCATGCAAACCCTGCTGTTCTGTTAACTTTTTAGGTGAATTAGCAGTGCTTAATACCCAGCTGTTAATGAACTGCATCTTGTAGTCTGAAGTATGGAATATGAATCCTTCAACCTCTGCTTTATATTGTTTAACTTCGAGCATGTCATTTAACCCACCCTTGAAAAGCAGCACTTTGCAGAAGTGTTTTTTCCTGGTTAACAAATAGGTAACATAAAATCATATTTACAATTTGTCTATTTTAGGATATGTGGCTTTCTGGCAAATTGTTGTGGGCTGCATTCACTAAATAATGGCAAACATGTATGCTTCAGAGGTTGTATCCTTCAGAAAATGCTTGCACATACAAAGCTTGTTATTCTAGCAGTTTTCTAAATATATAAGAGAATTTTTAAAAACCTATTCCGGAATGTTTGTCTCTGATTCTTGAGCTAAGAAGTTGAGAGGGCAGAGGGGCATTGCAGTGGATTGCACTGTATAGTTCAGACTGCAGCGAGCTGTATTATATTTCTTTGCTATTATTTATGAATTTATTAATTCACTTGATTTCAAGAAGATACCCGAGGTGTACAGTCATACAAGGAGCTATAATTCATTATCATGCTTGAGTGTAAATACATTTTCCAGCATCCCAGAGTAGTTATGTTACAAAGTAGGGAATACGTTGTGAAAAAAAACAGGAGCATCATCATATGAGACATGTCCTTTGGTTACGATCATTAATTTCCTTGCTTTGTTTACAGATGACAGTGTGCTTATGAACTGGATGAGAGTAAAGTGGACAGCATGAAGTCTCTGCATTCATTGTTAATATTTTAACTACAAATACCATTTTAATTCAGCTTGTGTTTTGCAGACACATGTTAAGAAATGCACTTGGTCGGGTTACAGCAGTCTGGTACTTTGTACAGATGACTAAGGCTACAAGCTGTTACTGAGCTGCTTCTTGTAGTGCAGGGTTTGATTCCCTCAGCCTTTGATTGTCTATTGTGTGATCAAGTCACTTCACAGGAGAGTGATCCTGGGTTGCCCCTGCAAAGAGACACTTGGGCCCAATACACTGGCATTACAATGCATTACACATTTGCCTTTTAAATTTTTGCACCCTTCACATAACTGCTAATTAGAGCCTCACTGGGCAGCAATAAGAACAATCCTACAACCCGGACAAACTTTAACTCCTCATCCCTCCTCTTCAAACAATCTAGATTCTACAGCGGAGCAATTTGATAAATACTTTACAGAAAACATACTATTACTCTCTAAAAATAGTTCTTCCACCCCAGTAACAGTAGCCTTAACAGCAAACAACAATGAAAATACCTTTTCCTTCCAACCCATACATGCAAGCACCATAAAAAATTGCTTTAACGAACTCAAACGTGCAACTTTAATGTCTGATAAAGTGCCAGCCAAATATCTGAAGATATCTGCAAATGCTATTGCCTACCCTGTCTCAATATTTATCAACCATTCTTTTGCTGAGCAGAAAATACCATCTCTCTGGAAAATATCAGATATAATTCTTCTACATAAAGGGAGTAACTCTACTGAGCTTCCAAATTACAGGCCCATAGCCATTTTATCCCCACTGTCCAAAATTCTGGAAAAGTGTATTCATTCACAACTCCTGGACTACCTCTCTAAAATCAACCTATTCGCCATCACACAGCATAGATTTAGACCTAACCATGGTACTACAACTGCCCTTCTGAGCTTCACAAACACAGTAAATCAAATTAAAAATGAAGGAAAAATAGGCGCAACCATCTTTCTTGATCTCCAAAGCCTTCAACACAGTCTCCCACCACAAATTACTGGAAACATTTTCTAACCTAAATCTCAGCCTCTCAGCACTCACATAGTTCAGGAATGATCTAACAGGAAGACAACAATTTGTAAAATGGGAAAAAGACCTCTCCTTCCTACTCCCAGTCACAATAGGAGTGCCTCAAGGATCTATCTTTGGTCCCCTTTGCTTTATTCTCTTTACAAATAATCTTTTTACAGCCACTTCCCTTGCCTCTGTAGTCCAGTACACTGATGATTCCACACTTACGTGTGACACTCCTTCCATACAACTCCAAAATACAGCGCAAAAGTCCTTCTCTGCAATTGAATTCTGACATACTGAATTCCAGCTCATATTAAACCCCAATAAAACAAAACATATGATTTTCTGTCCTACTAGAGCTACTGACCCCCTTCCCTCTTTCTTTATCAAAGCTACTAATAATACAATTATAACACCAGTAACTTCAACAAAACTCTTGGGAGTCATAATTGACAACAACATGAAATTTGACATACACATACCCCAAACCATATAGAAAGTGCATAAAAAACTTGGAATACTTTACAGAAACAAACAATTTCTAACTCACAATACTAGACCATCCATAGCAAGATGTCATCTTCTGTCAATATGTCTCTATGCTTCTCCCATACTTACCAACCTGAAGAATACAGAAAAAGTAAAACTAGAAGCTTGTTATAATAAAATAGCTAACTCATTATATAGAACCCATCACTGTTTATCCCTGAAACAACTATTCTGAATGGAACTTCCTCACCTACTAGCCTATAATCAGCTGACAACAGCACAAAAACTACTTTATCATCCAGAAAAAAACACCTGTTTTACAAAATATAATCAAACCATATGCCAACAACTGGGTATTACGTTCCACTAATAAGTCACTCTTAAAAGTAAGCAAATCCATGAACACTGCAGGAGACTCTCTTTTCTCAAATCATGTGGCCAAAATCTGGAACTCATTCCCACTAACTCTTAGATCCACAACTAGCACTACTCATTTTAAAAAAGTTACTTAAAACCCATTTATCTAATGCATGGCTATGCTCATGCAACAATCCAGGTTAACCCAGCCATCTGCAAAATACCTCAATTCCCTAGACAAACAATACTGTTAAAACTAACCTCTACCCATGTCTTGTTAATTACTATTCTACTAAACTACCTCTATTTTCCATCTTTTTCAATAAATCTAAACTTATACTTACTTAAGTAAAGACTGCAACCTATTTCTGCATATAATACTGCAACCAACTTGATCTACGTCTGCCTTAAAAACTTCACCCTACCTGATTATTGATGCCTTAATTCTAACCTCCTAATAACTTAACCAAAACCTACTGTGTAGCAAGTACATAAGAACATATATACTTTACCTGACAAGCTGTGTATTTAGCTTTGTACTTACTAAAAGCAATTATCAGGAATGACTAAGCATACACTGCATTGTATATATTAAGTGTATCCCTGTTTTTCAAATATTATATCCTAGGTATTGTTTCCAACACCTGTATGTGTAATTCTGTGCAATGTCCTTAATGCAATGCTGTTAATTGTAGGTGGAGCTTTCAAATACTATATCCTATCTATTGTTTTCAACACCTGTATATATAACCTATGCTATATCCTCAGTGTACTGTTGTTGATTTTATGTGGAGCGTTTCTCCAAAGGCCTTCGCTGAAAATAGGTACTACCCAGTTGGACTTTCCCAGTAAACAAATGTAAAATAAATAAATATGTGATGTTTGACCATGAATGATACACATCTCTTGTTGTTAATGGGTTGTCAGATGCATTTTCACTAAATGTGACTTTCAAGTAAAAATATATTTACTGTTTCCCATGCTAAGTCAGTTTTCAATGTGAATGCTTTGCTTTATTTATAAAATGTCTCAGTATTTTTGCTGTAAAATTTGAAATTGTTGTTCTTCTTTCAGCTTTTCTTGGCTAGGGGTCACCACAGTGGAACTCCGGTCCGCTAATGATTGGCAGTAGATTTTTACTGTGCCAAGGTGCCAGCCCCACGTCCAGCCTTCAACGAAGGCACGCCCATTCATGCATGTCTTTAGAACACCACTCGAACATGGGGAGGACATGCAGACTCCACAAAGATGGCGCTCCAGCTGAGAATCAAATGGGAGAACCTCTTGCTGTGAAGCGACAATGCTACCGCTGCACCACCGTGACTTATTTGCTGTAAAATTTGAAATAAAAGTTCAAAATGAAATCCAAATCTCTGTGATAATCTTATTAGTGAAGAAGAAAATAGTATGTACACATAAAGGTTTGAACAGTGCTTTATAGTAGTTGGAGAGAGACAGAGACAGCTAATGGGACAGTGGTATGGCTTGCAGGGACCTAGCTCATTACCCTACATAGGGCATAATTTCATCATGATTGGGCTCTGTTGACTCTGGAGGCATATGCTGTGTTTATACAATATTATCAATCATTCAGGTAGGTCAGATCTATACTGAGTGATGTCAGAGGAGATAGATGTTGATAATGACAAGTAAGTTATAGGGAGGTCAAAATTAGATGTAATTGTCCTGCAAACAGATAAGCCCCTTCTCCCAAAAATTATTCAGTAGTATTTCTAATTTTTGTATGACTCGTGGGTTGTTGAACAAAATATATTGCAATGTCTATGTTGTCTTTAATTGTTTTGCTTTATTCTTTGTACTAAATAATAAATTAATTAATTATTTACTAGGTCTAGATCGTGTAATATTGTCTATATATATATATATATATATATATATATATATATATATATATATATATATTGCATTTTAGTAATATATGTTTGCAGTACCTTCTTTACACCTTCCAGCAATTGTAAAGGAGTTGACATTTGTCAGGTCAGTGTAGTTTGCATTACTTGGAGTATGATCAGAACCGTCTGAGCTTCAGCATCCATTATACAGTCATCAGTTCATATTACTGTGATACAGTCTTCTCTACAAGATCGGATTGTTAAGGATTTCTGCAATTAGTTAAAAAGCTATTATTCTGCCTGGCAGTTAGTAGCACAGAAGACTAATGCTCCACCTTGTTAATGAGCTGCTTCCTGTACCGATGGTACAGGATTTGAAGCATTCCACCTTCAGTTACTTACTGTGTGACCCTGAGTAAATGAATTTACCAGGCAATGCTTAAGGACATTTGGAAATTCGAGTTAGGCTTCTTAATTTTCTCCTGGACTGAATGCCTAGTAACTATGAATTTCTGTTAGCCAACAACAATATCTGTATTAGTAATAGTTCTCTTTAATGTGGAACTTGTCCTTAGAATGAGATGTTAAACCAAGGCCATCTGCCTGAGCTCGTGGTAGCTTAGGTAGATACAAAAGATCCCATGGCACCTATCGAAAAGAGTAGAGGAATGACAATGTCCTGGCCAAATTACCCCTATTAGTATAAATACTACTGTTGGTCTCCTCTGAAATGAGGCTACTATCCTAGTGGGATTAACTTGGTTAACAAAAGATAAATAAATAAAGTCTGATAGTGTTCATTTATGCAAAGACTGTGCATATTAATGGAGTGTATGTTATCAGGTGGTTAATTTATTTTGATGTCCTCATCATAAATACTCTTCTATTTAAACTGTGCTACACATGGCTAGGACTTATGGTATGATGCTAGTGGTTTTATGCGATTTCATGTAGTTCAACCAAAGCTACCAAACAAGTGCATGTAATTTATTTCTTCATAACAATAAGGACTTACACAGTCAATAAAATAGCTACAACTGCTGGTGGGGATGGGGAGGCTATTGGTGGATGAAAGTACCTTATGCTTTTTACATCTCTTTATTTTAAACAGTCTTTAACATGGTTTTGCTGGACACGTATGCCTGCTTGTGTGAATTAAGTTGAAATACTTTAATCATTATTATTGCTATTAGTTTTGACACACACATCTAAGAAGGATGTAATCAACAATGTAGCTATAATTGCTGGGATTGGGGATGTCTGTGAATAAAAATGACTGCCCCTGCTGAGTTGACAAAGTTGTACAGTCATTAGTCTATATTTACAGGACTAGTTTGTATTTGTGTAAAGCAAGTTAGAATACTTTGCTGTGGCAAATTTTAGCACAATCAGACATGTGATGTGATGTGATATGTATACAGTCAATAAAGTCTCAATAATTGATGAGTATAAATATTGGAGGATTGTAATGACAGCAGTTTCAGTGGCCTTTTATGGTTGAAATGTTCAGAAATTGGTAATTGTGTCATTATTGGTTATTACATATTGGGCCGGATTCACAAAACCTCCGTGTAAGACTTAATATGTCTTTCTCGGAGGCTGCAGTTGAACGGTATGACGTCAGCATGCCATGCATATTCATGAGGGCATGCTGAAACATACCCTAGTCTAACACGGTCCATGTAGGAAAGTAGGGGGCGTGTCTGATTGCCGAGTACTGCAAAGGGACACGCCCCCAGAAGAGTCAGAGTCCTGAAAGTAAACACCCACGAGAAAGTCTGCTGAAATGTCAAGGAACACAACACCACACATCCCCACAGACTAAACCCTACTGAAAATGTGTAAAATGTAAAAATAGCAGTTTCATTTTTTTTTTTTATAATTTCCAAAATGTTTGCCCGCATTTGCGCTTGTTTGCACGGGTATGCCCTTCGCTCAGCCACAGTTAGCAGACATTGAAAAGTATATAAGATCTACATATGCAAATTAAGCCAAGTAGCAATAACGTAGTGGTAGAGACGTCAGCCAAAGAGGAGGTAGTCACGGTTTGAGCCCCCACAACATCATTCTCCATTTTTATTTAAATAAGTATGAAACAATCCCCTGACATATATATATATATATATATATATATATATATATATATAAAACTATAATTTAAGTAAAATGTAATGAAATGGCTCATGTATTTGTGAACAAAACCTACGTAATATATAAAAAAAGGATCATAATTGCCCATAGCTTAGCAGTGCTTTAACAAGCTTAATATGAGTGCCCGCAGGTGAGCAGCGCTTTAACAAGCTTAATATGAGTGCCCATAGGTGAGCAGCACTTTAACAAGCTTAATATGAGTGCCCGTAGGTGAGCAGTGCTTTAACAAGCTTAATATGAGTGCCCATAAGTGACCAGCGCTTTAACAAGCGTAATATGAGTGCCCGTAGTTCAGCAGCACTTCACCCAGCTCAATATGAGTGCTTATAGGTAAATAATGTGTTACCCAGTGTAAGCCATTTGCATGGAGCTGTGCAACGCACCAACCAGCTCACCGTCGGGCAACGTTGGGCAAGCTGTAGCAAAGTCGCCTTTACACAGACACACCTCCTAGCCTGACTAGACAGTAGTAAAATAAAAAAATCAATGACAAGGGTCAAACCCAGAATACTGTGCACCATAGTCAAAGTACTGAACCACTAAGCCATGACAGTTGTACTTAGAAATACAGTATTAGCATACATATAGGAATCAATGAAAATAGAACCATGACAAAGCAGGTTTGCTGTAAGCTGATAAATATCCAAAATGGCCAATCACAGATAAGTGCAGGAAAACCGACATATATAGGTTCATAGGTTCATAGGTTCATACTAGGCTATCTGCCCAAGGGCATTTATAAGCCTAGCCCAGAGTTTTGTGGCTTTCGCCACCCCTTTAGTTGGGAGGATACTATGCCCATTATTTTGCTGTGCCTCTGTCAAGCAGTGACACTGAGATAATCCCTGGGGTATATTTGCGATCTCCCATCCATTGGTCAAGATTTCTCTTGAACAAAGCCAGCGAGGTGCTCTGCCTTACATGTACCGGGATTTTGTTCCACAGCATAGGGAGTCTCTGGGTGATGAATCTGTCCCTCCAGCACGTCCTGTTAATAACCGTGTCAAGGTTTAAATCTCCCACCCTTGTAGTTCTGAGGGATCTAGATTTTTTGAGGTGAAGCATGTTCATCAGTTCTGGGTTGGACATGGCCTTGTATGTCAGGCACAGGTCACCTCTGAGCAGACGGTAAGCAACTGAATAGAGCTGGAGTTTCTTCAGTCGGGCAGCATAGGACATATTTTTGAGACCCTTTATCCTTTTGGTGAGAAATTTTTGGGGCCTTTCCAGTTGCTGCAAGTGTCGTGTCAGATACATTCCGAATGGGGCATTGTACTCAATCATTGGTCTGATGAGTGATGAGTACAGGGGGACGATGACTTCCCTTGATCTAGATGTGAATCCCTTCATGATCAGGTGGGCAATGTAGAAGGTCTTCCTGACTACTTTGGCAACGTGAGTGTCAAACGAAAGGTTACTGTCAACCTGGGTCCCCAGATCCCTGATAACCTCTTCTGAGCTCAGTGGGTTGCCACCTATATGGTAGCTAGGGGTAACCTTGTTTTTCCCAAAAGGTATGACTATGCATTTTTTGGCATTTAACTTTAGGCCATGGCTCTGGCACCAGTTATCCATTTCTATAAGACCCTTCTGAAGGATATCTGTGTCAGATGCGTTCTCAACTATGGCGCCCAGTTTGCAGTCATCTGCAAATTTTGTCAGCCATAATCCTCCTGTGTTTGCTTGTACTTCTGAAAAGTAGATGCTGAACATGAGTGGGCCCAGGACAGAGCCCTGTGGGACACCACTTGTGACAGGCTTTGAGTCTGACATGGCGCCAGCAACTCTGACCCTGTGGGTTCTGTCACTTAGCCAGTTTGCAACCCATCTTGTAACGCATGGGTTTACATTTAAGCTGGTGAGTTTTTCAATGATACCTGAGTGTGGTATTGTGTCGAAAGCCTTTGCCAGGTCAAGGTAGGCTGTGTGGACTGCCTTTCCCTCGTCAATGGCCTTGGTGACTGTTTCGAAAAATCTGCAAGTCCCCTATATCTTTATTTATGAGTTCCATTATGATCCTCTCCATAGCTTTGCAGATCTGGCTTGTCAAGCTGATGGGACGGTAATTTCCAGGGTCAGTGGAGGCACCACCTTTGTGAAGTGGGACCACAGTTGCAGTACGCCACTCCTTAGGCACGTATCCTGAGGTGAGGCTAAGATTAAACAGCTGCCCTAACTGTGGGTTTAATTCCTCATTGAGTTCGTGGAGCACACATCCGGGGACACCATCTGGTCCCAGGTATATAAGCCCCATAGGCGGGAATACACACCATAACTGATTGTGGTACCCATTTGCAGTCAGGATGGCAGGTGCAGGAGATGGAAATCGCTTTAGAGCACAAAGGTGGGGTGTTGAAGAGTCAAAATATATGGTTTGGCTCCTAGTCCATGATCATGAAGTGCAACTCATGCAGGGCCAGGTTCAATGGGGAGCGTACAAGGCAGAGGCATGGAACCAGTTGGCACATGATCTCACCAGTGCCACAGGCATTCCGAGGACTGGTGAACAGGTCCGTCACCACCATGCAGACCTGAAGCGATGAAAGGAGGACCAACTGAACCGATGGATCCAGGAGGCCCGCCAAATGCCCAATGCCCCACTACTAAGTATCCATGTAATTAAGTATGTAAGAAATGGTATCCTAGCCTATAGTATGGATAGGTATGTTACAATATTCCTTCATTTATATTACAGCTGCAGGTGTTCGTCCGTGAATCGGCAACCCTATGCTGATAGGCTGGCGAGGTTGCGCCACCAGGCAGGTTAGTAATTATTCTGCTGGTATTGGTATAGAATATAAGTGGGACAGTAATAAAGGTCAAATAAGCCTAGAAGAAAGATTCTGCTAGTATTGTAAGATTAGATAAGTGATGCAGCCTGGAAAAGAGTATTGCAATCCAGTAATAAAGATTAAACAAGTCTCAAATAGAGTTTCCACCTGTATTGTAATATCAGATAACTGCTTCAGCCTGAAAATGAGTGTTGTAATCAATCAACAAAGGATAGACAAGTGTCAAATACATCCTTGTAAATTTTGCCATATGAAATAAGTGAGTCAACTGGAAAGGATTGTTGTAACCCAGTAATAAATGTTAATAAAGCCTAGAATTAAGTACCATCCTGAAATGTAAATATAAAATAAGTGAGAGAGTGTGAGAAAGAGAGTTTGAAGCTACCAAGAAAGCTGTAATAAATCTGGAATAAAGGTTTACTGCATTCACTACATAATGAAATGAATGAGACAGCCACAACCAAAGAGTGAAATGTCTTTAATAAAGTACAGAACCTGGACTGTGTCCATCCCATAATTTGAATATGTTGCTGTACCCTTGCATTATGGAGATAGTATGGTTGTATGAAATGCTGAACATCCACAGTTGTCTAGACCCATATAAATCAAATGTAGTAGGATGCTTTACCTGAACACGGCCAGATATGAACATATATGAATAAAAATTGAATGTATATTAATGTAGCAGTAACATCCCCATCACCAACATTCCTAAGGTTACATACAGGAAACTGTACTAATACATGTAGGGGATATATATCTGCATCTACTAGGACTGTACAGTATATGTATAGGTAGTTTAAGTTGTTAATGTAATATTTCTCCACCCTACCCTATTTTCACAAATTATGCCATTCCACACCAAATTGGGTATTTGTATTCACAATTAACTCCCATGGACATTTGTCCTGTTGGTTTATACATATCTGCATGTATGTTGATGCATGTGCCCTGTTCACATATCCAAACCTGATGGCCTGTTGCCACCATTCAATCCTGCATGCTGTTGGAATGTCCACTGTTGTTCTAAATATGCATGTGTTATGCTTGCTGCTCAATGTTCGGAATTCATGTGTGTTTGGTTAATGGGAATACTGATGCATGCTGTTACAACTAATTTTGAATGGTGTTGTTTGTTACTAACCCAAAATACCATAAAATACTGCTAAACATAGGACAACAGGGAAGGCGGGTTCCAGCGGACCCACCTCTCCCACCTCAGCTGGCGAGTGCACCTGGCACCAGTGCCCAGGCAGGGACCTCCTCCGGTGGCCCTGTGCCACCTTCAGGTGGAAGCACTGCAGGGGATGGGGCTCATCCCCCCTCTGCAAGCATGGCCGGAGGAGAGCCTCCACTCACCCTCTATAGGGTCTGGTCTGTGGTGAGTAGTGAGATCAGGCATTCTGTGACTGATCCACTATGCCGGCTTGAGGCGAGAGTGGCGCAACTCACGGGTGTGCCTGACCATTCTATCCAGCCCCCAGCACAGCCCCAGCCTGGGCTGTGAAGGCACAGTGGTAACTGCCCATGGGTGGGGATCTCAGTTCCACTGTTGCCATCTGTGGGCTCATGGGCTTGCAATATCCAAACATCCGTCCCAGTCAGTTGTGTTTACCCCCACATGTGTCATACTCCGCCCCTGTATGCATCTTGTTTGTCTTGTCTGTTAATCTCCCCAACCTACCTCCCCAAATATACCTACTTCCTGTACCTCACATTCCACTCTCACCTGAAAAAAAAAAATAAAAACGGCACTCTGTTCCCACAAAAAAATTACGCCCCATACATATCTGCCCATTTCGCATACATGTCTGCTGGACATGTAAACTGATAATTACAATTGACTGTACAACATATTTTGTTGTCCTCACCCCTCTCTCAGGGGTAGAAGGTGTCAAATCTCACTCTAAATTTCTAACATATGCACAGCTGCTGCTGGTAAAGAATTGGGCAGCTATGGGCCTTCCCTACATCCTTCCTACACATCCCGAGCTTGTTTTCCTACTGTCCTACCCTCTTTGTGCCCCCTTTTTCACCACTTTCCTATTTCCCCATTTTCTTTTCTTTAAAAGAAAATAGCGAGGGTGTTAGCAGGAGTAAGCACTTTTAAGCAGTAGTCAGCATGTGTGCACTTGTGTGCGCTTAGGTAAGCGTAGTTAAGCATAGCTAAGCGTCGCGCAAACTCGCGCAAACCCGCTTACAACTGTTTAAAAGTGCCTTAGTCACTCTGTATGACAAGGCCTGTAGTCTGCTCATCAGCAAAATAAAATACCCCTGTCATTCTCGAACCCAGGACCTTGGAAACACTAGACTGCATGAATTACCACTGAGCCACAGCAAATATACAAGAACTTGGTGCTGAAAGAAATATATCATGAAATACAAGGAGTGAATGTAAAGGGAAAATAGGAAGGCCATTACACAAAGCTTGTTCTGTGTATCTTTACTGGCAATTCTTGTGGAATTGCATTACATTAGTGTGATAAGAGAAACAGCCATGCTAGTAGGTAATAATGTTACAGTAGCACCTTACAAACCCCACACAGTATCAGAGCAGGATAAAGACTGCCATATTTGAATAGGTAAGAGGCCAGACCTCCCAACTGTGACTGATTTACAGGGATGTTCCTGATTTGCAAACAAATGTTACCTGTGCCCCACTGACTCCCTGTGAAATGTACTCACAGTAGGCAGAAAGGTGGGGAATCCCACGTAATGGTAACTGTCAATGTTACAGTAGACACTACTCGCATGTCAGAAATGGTGTAGTAATACATATGCTCAAAATACCCCACAGTCACAACTGCAGAATATCTGAAATATATCACGGGTGTATCCCACTGATATGTACCTTTCCCTGAGGCTGATCAAATATATACCTGAGAGTATTTGAGGCCTGGAAGTGTCAGAAACACACAGGTATATCAGCCTGTCTGCTGTTAAACACTCTGCGAATAGCTGTAGAATTACTTCCACAAGCATGCCCTTATGTAGGAGTACAACACAGAAATATCAAAGGATGTAGCCATCTAACATACTAATGACAGTATAGCAGTTCACAAGCATTGCATGTGCCTGATATTCATAATTGTTAATACAATATACTTAGTTGTCCTCACCCCTCTCTCAGGGGTGGCAGGTTTCAAATGTCACAGCAAATGTCAAACATATGTACAGCTATTGCAGTTAAAGAAATGTGCAGCTATGGACCTTCCCTACACCCAGCCTGCACATCCCTAGCTGGTGTCTCCACTGACTTCCTGCTTCCCATTTACAACTGTTTAAAAGTGCCTTATTCACTCTGTATGACAAGGCCCCAGTACTGCTCAGCAGCAAAATAAAATACCTTTGTAAGTGTCAAACCCCAGACCTTGGGCTCACCAGACTGCATGAAGTACCACCAAGCCACATCAAACATACAAGAACTTAGTGCTGAAAAAAATATGTCATGCATTACAAGGAGTGAATGTAAATGGAAAATAGGAAAGCCATAGCAACACATTCCAGTAAAGACAAATATCAGGCATTCAAGGAGTGAATGTAAAGGGAAAATAGAAAAGCCATAGCAACACATTGCAAGAACTACTGTTGTATGCCAGTTAATCCAAAAATCCCACAGGAAATTACATACTCCCATGTAAACAGTGTTAGCATTAGCAGGTGTGAGTTAACATACACACTGAGAAGAGTGCACTGGAAGAAGCAACAGTCAGGTTTCAGTACAACATGCATTTCAGTGGCTACAACACAGCCTCAGATATGAGAGATATAACAACCTTCTGACTGACACAACAGTGTCCACAGCAAGCCAGCATGGTCCCCACCTTGCAAAACTGAAAGGCCTACACCTACCTAACCTATCATTTTATAGCAGTGCCCTGAAATCACAGTGAGAAATGCAATTACCACACAGCAGGCTGCATGCAATTACTAAATGTGGGCCACCAATTGGTGCAGAGGCCATCACATGCACATGTGCAGATACCTACAAAAGCAGCCTGTACTGCCAGTCCACATATGCAATAATATCATTGCAGCAACTGGAGGGAGAGAGAGAGAGAGAGAGTCCAAAAAAAAAAAGCCAGCAGGCAAGCCAGCAAGCCAAAAGAAAAAAGCTGTCAGAGACAAAGGTAATGTAAACTACATAATCTAGTAATCTACATACTGTGAACCCTCCATATGTGTTAGCAGTCTGTATCTATATGTATATGCAGATGTGTATAGGGCAAGGGACATACTGCAACTGTTAGTAAAGGCTGGACATACATAAGTAGTTGAAGCTTGCTATGTGCACATATCAATGTAGGTTGTAGTGTGTGGCATTGAAAACAGCATGCAGTGCAGGTATATGTCATGTGGTGGTGAACTTCTGTGGGACTGAGCCAGTGAGGCCTGCTACAGCTATACGGCCTGAGGACAGCATAATGCATTCTGCACAACACTGTGCAATATCATTACAGAATGGTATGTCTCACAACTGTTTCAGAAATGATATTCCCACCATGAAAGGTGGGCAGTCTATGTGCCCACACGTGCATGTATATGTACAGCAACGGATGTTTAGAAGTGTGTGTATGTATGTATATATATATATATATATATATATATATATATATATATATATATATATATATATATATATACGGGTCTACCTGACAACACTGACACATCACAACACCGACAACGAAATCACCGACACCACATAACCGACAGTTCACAAACATGAAACCTCACATGCCCGACACACTATAATACCGACAATCAACAAACAAAACAAATCCCCTGTCCAAAAAGCACACACACAACACAAGCACACCAAAATCCTTACAAACCCACACTAAACCTCACATACACAACTATCTACAACCTTAACCCAAACCCTAACCCTAAGGTCCGTCACTATCGCACACTCATCTAACCCGCGCCCTAACCCTAACTCACTTAACCCGGCCCTAACCCAAAGACTATTACTACCGCACACTTACCTAACCCGCGCCCTAACCCTAACTCACTTAACCCACCCCTAACCCAAAGACTGTCACTATCGCACACTCACCTAACCCGCGCCCTAACTCACTTAACCCGCGCCTAACCCAAAGACTATCACTACCGCACATTTACCTAACCCGCGCCCTAACCCTAACTCACTTAACCCACCCCTATCCCTACAGACCGTCAATATCACACACTTACCTTACTTGCACCCTAACGTCCGTCACTACCGCATACTTACACAGCCTTTTCCCATGTCGGTGTTCTCAGCGTCGGTGTTTTCATCCATCGGTCTTCTCAGTTGTCGAGCTTCTGGTGTCGGTGTTCACATTGTCGGCGTTCTAAGCTGTCGACGTTGTCAGGTAGACCCATATATATATATAAAATTTTACAACTTTGAGGATTTGGTACCTTATTGTGAGCTGTTTTCATCTACACTTCTGCTCCAAGGTGGTGGATGATTCCCAGACTGTTTGCTGTAGTTGTTGGTGGTTGGATTTTACAGCATTCTTTTTTCGTTGTTTGGTGATGTATCTATATATATATATATATATATATATATACATATATATATATATATATATATATATATATGTATATATATATATATATATATATATATATATATATACATAGATAGAGAGGTATGTATAGATAGAGAGAGATATATAGATAGATAGATAGAATATGTATATACATATAGATATAATAGATACATACATATATAGATAAATATGTAGATACATACATATATACAAATAGATATGAATGTCTATAGATATGCATATATATATATATATATATATATATATATATATAGTTATATAGAGTGGTGTGTGTGTGTGTATATATATATATATATATATATATATATATATATATATATATATATATATATATATACATATATGTAGATATGTATATATATACATATATATATATATATATATATATATATATATATATATATATATATATAAAGAGAGAGGGGGACATGGGGACAGATGTACTGCAACAGGTGCCTGGTGACCAAGGCATGGACTGAACACCAGTGTTGATATTGCAGTACCATACCCCATTCCAAAACATGTTACCCACTAACTACCACATAGGTGATTGCCTGCCTACCACTGGAGGTGTCAGAAGGGAACATGGGACACAGGTGTAAAATTGCCTCCCCTTTGATATCCACAGTGGCACACTAGTCTTGTAATCCCTGTACATGGTACATGTCATCACAAAAGGTGTGTCAGCTAGGGAAATGTAAGTCAGTGTGCCCCTCTACACCTCACAATGTCCTATGCAGAATGTACATGACCTAGGGCCCTAATCCTTGTCACCGCACTAAACAGCACATGCTGGAGGTACAGGTTTCTATACACAAATATGCCATACCCTGGACTAAACCACCCAGTATTAATAAACAAGGCTCCTTATTAGTAGATGTCATACATACCCCTGATGAATGTTATGGAGATAGGTAATATGCCCTGTGAGTCACCTCTGTGTAACCGTTTCACAGGAGCAAGTAAAATCACATTACATGTGTCCCAAAAGGTGGGGTAGCATATGGCTAGGCTGCCCTAGGCCCAGGGCCAATAGCATAGTACCTACCTATGACACAATGCACACACACATGTACTCAGTGCAATACCAGCTATGTAAGGTTGAATGAGTGTGACACTGACTGTGTGCAAGGTCTGTAAAGGTGTGATAGCTTAGCGTGAGTTTGTGTCTGTCATGATAGTTTGTGTCATAGGTGTGAGGCCAGAGAAAGATGTGTCAGTTATCGGGATTCAAACATAGTAGATTGGCATATGTTGTGCTGTAGTTCCTTGTGTACGACTGCGGTGTTCCATCATAGGCAGAAGCAATACATGTATGCTCAGTAAGTGGTACTGCTGTTGAATCCAGCTCACATATGAACTGTTGTACTACCTGAAGTTGTAGGCCTAAACACTACAGTATGATGTATGTTCACATTCCCTGGTAACACTGTCTGGTGTGCTTCCTGTAGTCTGCACAGATTACATACCTCATGCATAGGTATCTGTAAGTAGGGGCACATAGTACTATAAGGTACACAGTTAATGCTCATCTGTGTCGTCATACATTTGTGTGTTGTATGTATGTGTAATGTGTGTGTAATGATGCCTGTACCATGGCCGCAATCACATGTGTGTTACAGGGTATGTGTGTGTACCTGGCAGCATGTATACTCTGTGACAGCAGTATGCTGGCTATATTAACAACTGTGCACATATGTCAGGTAGGGGTATGGCATCAAAGACTAGGGTGGATTACCGTTGAAACTGTAAATTGCATTGCATTCATTGCATGGGATGACAATATTCATCATCCATTAGCTTGATACATACCCCCAGTGTGAGATTGTGCATTGCATCCCAAACAGTGTGCCGAGTGCTGGTGTATACTAGTTTGTTGTATGGAGTGTGGCAGGCACTGTCAGACAGTTGTGGGCTGAGCACTGATATGTGGTATCGAACATGTGTATCCCCTGATAGACTGACAGATGCTATATATGGCAGTTAAGTGATATCAGTACATTAGAGTGTTAAGTGTGCCACATGACTTGCTCACATATTTTTATTTTCCTTCCAGGGTGATGGTGCATCAGCGTAACCCACCTTATACAGCAGCAGAGGATCAGGAGATCCACCAGAGCCTGGTGCAGAATTTCTCTGTGCTGTTTTCCAGGACCAGCCAGAACCAGCATGAGAGGGCTCTACTGTGGCAAGATCTTGTCCGTCGGGTAAATGACATAGGCATGCATAACCGGACATATGAGCAGGTACGCCATCACTGCAGTGATTTAGACATGTCCGGCAGTGTGCGTCTGATATCCACAGACAACAGCTTGCCACAGGTGGTGGGGTACCTATCCACCCCCCCTCACCAGTGTGGAGGAGCACCTCCTAAGTGTTGTGGCTCCAGGCCAACAACAACAACATCCACAAACATGTGTCATCATGGAGGCCGGAGCCACGCAGCATGTTGAAATGGAGTGTGCAGGTAACATATCATATCTGTAGTTGACTGTTCTCTGTACTGGTAGTTTATGCATGTGTGAGATATGTACTGTGTGTGTAGCTGTTAACCTGCCTATTCTTCTGCAAGATTGATATTCTGAGCATAATCTGTACACCTGTGAAAGCCACCTGTTGTACTACTGTACTTTATCATACTCACAGTATCAATGGCACAGTTGTTGCCACTGGCAATCACTGTCATATTTTTGCAGGTCCTTCTGGATTGACAGCAAGGCAGCCAATCCATGCTGGTGAGTGTGTAATAACAATACTATTGCTAATGACATGTGCATGTTATATGGAGGTGTAGTGTGTACACATGTAACACCTATGCATAATGCATGCTGTGCATGTTTGCTGTGAGACTATGCATATCACATTATTCTCAGTAGCTGCCTCACTCACATGCAATACACAGAGCATGACACACATGTGTGGCAACACAGTACTGGACATTGTATAGGCATACCTGATACACATGTACACAACACACATGTTTGGCATAGACACTACACCTTAGCCTGCTACACATGTCCAATTAAGACACCTGCTGTATGGCCACCCTTCAGTATCCCACTTATCCTCTACGCAGCACACATAATATACCTGAGGGGTAGAGGCTTACCATGTCTTTGTGCAACAGTTTTGAACAAGTAATATTCATGTTAGGCAATGCTCACTATTGGCCACCTTACACACCCATGTGACAAGTGGCTGTGTAATTGTGGATGTAGTCATGTTACTGCACTTCAGGAACAGCATGCTTGCTGCCTGTCTGGCACACATTATTATTGTTGACTGACCACAAGAAGCATGTTGATCATGGCTCACATTACTACACCACATCCAGTTCCACTGACCACAAAAGTACACATAGCAGTTATTGCGTAGCACCGTCATGTGTTGTGTGTGTGTGTGCAAATATATGCACCCACAGCTTGTAACACTTGCACAACATTGTTATGTCCTTGTACACATTGTGTCCCAGGGTGGAGCCAATCACTGAACAACTACACACAAGCATCAAGTACACGTATACTGTTATTAACAAGGGCTGTCTACACTTGCACTGCATGTTCCTGTGCAACACATAATATGCATGCTGACATGTGTGCAGTGATGTTTTTCCTTGTGATATTGTCACCCACCCTCAAACAGTATTGTGTATGTGTTGGATTGCAGGTGTGTCTGTGTTTGTATCTGCTGTACTGAGGAGTGTGCCTGCGTGCCTGTGTGCCTGTGTGCTTGTGTGCCTGTGTGCCTGTGCGCCTGTGTGCTTGTGTGCATGTGTGCCTGTGTGCATGTGTGCTTGTGTGCATGTGCGCCTGTGTGCATGTGTGCCTGTGTGCATGTGTGCCTGTGTGCATGTGCGCCTATGTGCATGTGTGCATGTGTGCCTGTATGCATGTGTGCATGTGTGCATGTGCACCTGTGTGCATGTGTGCATGTGTGCTAACATCGTGTACACATTTGTAAACTGTGTTTCCTATCTTCCTCTCACAGGTTCTGATGTTGCTCTGGTGGAGTGCAGCAGGGAACCTGAAGCCACTGCTGGAGATTGTGATAATGATGATACATGTGTAATGGCACAGGGAGGTGTGACAGGGTCTGTCGTTGGTCAGCCAATCGACACTACACAGCAGTCAACCCCATCAATGCGCACAGTCATCCTGCCGATACCTGCCGATACATCCATTGTCACCTATGTCCTTAGCTGAGGGACAGCATACAGTGGGCATAGACTAGGGTAGTGTGGTATCATTGGCACATGCATCCCCTCACAGCAGCCATGGCCAGATTCCTAACATGGTACCACACAGGCAGATGTCCAGGGGTTCTTGTGGGAGCATCCATGGTCGTGCTGCCCCTGTCAGAGTGCCCACAGAGGTCTTTCAACCTCAGCTATGTTCTGGGTTGTAATGCAGGCACAGGCACATATGGAACGGTACACCAGACAGGGTCTGCGGGAACTTAGAGCACATCACACCACTAGGAATGACACTATGCGTGATGTTATGGCTGCCATCCATAATATCAGTGAGGTCATTGATAGACGTTGGGGGGACACATTAGATCTCTTCCACAACTACATGTCCAGGAGCCAGGACAGTGCAGGACGGTTGAGGCATTGACGTGGACGTATGCCAGCAACATCAGCTGGCAGTTGTCGCGGACGATAACAAACCCGCAGCCGCTCCTATAGTGCCAGTACCAGCCTCAGCAGTGCTGGGTCTATGCTGTCATTAGACCGTCCTAGAAGACCACGTGCATGTGGCTCTGGACAGTCCCAGCAGGGACATGTGTCCGGTCAACAACCCACTGCTTCTGATGACAGTACCCAGTCTGGCTTAGTACCTGACATTGTCCGTAGCACCCCTGCCAGGCACAGGTACTGTGTCCGTGGCCAGAGACAGTGATCTGTATGACCTGGCAGGTACAGTCTGTGGCTGTCCATAAACACCCGTATATGGCAGCCACGTGGTGGAACTGTGTGCATGCATACACACACACATAATGCTAACACCTAGGGCTAACACATACACACACACATCGCATCAACATTGCCCCATGTTGTACTGTTGTCCCTCACTAACACACACACACACACACACACACACACACACACATACATGTCGATTGGATGCGTCAATGGCAGACTCTGGCAAACCAAGTACACACCCTGTGCATATGATGAAACTGTGCCACCTCCTGCCATCTGTAACATTGATGCAGGAACAGGATAGCATGGTGCTGATGCACAGGGTGACTACATAGCACTGTAGTAATAATATCATGCTGTTAACAGTACAGTGTAATGATATCGTTGTGGGTATATTCGAGCATGCATGATGCATTAACTATGATTGTCATTGTAGTTTTGTATACACCAGTGTTAATTCCCAAAGTGTACTGTCTGCACATGTGCCACATGGCTGTTGTGTGTACCTGTGCCTGCATGTGTTGGGGTGTGGACAGTACATGTGTGATGTTTGCAGCACAGAGTTGCAGGTGTACATTTGTGAACATGGTTAGCATGGAACATGACATGGTTTGACAGTATGCTGTGGGTGATACAGTTTCCAAATGTCAATGGTCTGCATTCTGGTACTATACACAGCCTACATAGCCTAACATTCCGTGGTCATTACATGGTGTCTCCTCAACTGATACACAGATGTAGAAACCTGGTGTCAGTGATATCGCTGCAGTACTACACTATACCAGTAGCCATTCTTACTGAGCCCCACACATCCCTGGGAACAATACTCTTTGGCATATAGCAGTCTCATGTACATGTCAACACACTACGGATATGTCCATCCATGACTGAAAATGCATACAGTGGCCTACAATGCATTCTACACATGACACAACTAAGCACCACAAGGGTATCATACAGACAGATACCTGTTGTCCAAGCCATGCTGTATTGCTGTAACGCAACTGTAGCATTGTCATCAGCATGTAGTTAACATAGTATTCCAACAGTACCATGTAGGTGGTAGCACCCATCATGTAGAACGGGTAATGGTGTGTACATGTGGACAAGTGTTATCTTGTCTATCCTGTGATATTCACATTTCCAAAGGTATTCTGCAGTCCCTCAGTGTATCACCTAAGCAAGAAGGTGTCTGTATGCATATCGGCAACAGTTGCCATACACCTACACTGGATGTCCATCACTCACAGACTTTGCTGTGTTTTAACATGTCTGACATATACTCCAGACATGAACCCTCACCCACTTTAATCTATCAAAGCTTTAATGGGTGTGTGTCACATAGTTGGCCTAGGACACAGATCACTGCAGTAGCCTGCATTGTCACCAACATACACGTATGCCCTAAGGTCTGGTAAGCTGCGGCACATGCTGGCAAATGTAACAACTGTAATCATATGAGGCAGGCTTCACACATAGGAACTATTAAAGGTCACAGGTACATATCTGTATGTGGCATACACATACCTGATGTGTGCATTGAAATTACTGTATAATAATATGTCATACAATAATAAAAGCAAAACACACTGGCAAACACACACATGTCATTTGTAGGATTCAAACCCCTATCTAACTATGTCATGATACTTGAGAAAGACGCATTAGCGCAGCGCGCTATTCACATTACTGGATAATTTCCCTTCTCCTGCTGTATTTATAGGGTGCTGACATCATCAGTCTTTCCAAAGAGGAATGTACATCTTTTAGTGTGTTATCACAGTCTTCAAAAAGGGCATTCCTTTCACAGAGAATTGCATACATACACACCCCCCTGCCACCCCACACCGCGTTTGCAGGATTCAAACCCCTACCTAACTATGTTATGATACTTGAGAGAAATGCATTAGCGCAGCACGCTATTCACATTACTGGATGATTTCCCTTCTCCTGCTGTATTTATAGGGTGCTGACATCATCAGTCTTTCCAAAGAGGAATGTACATCTTTTATTGTGTTATTCCAGTCTTCAAAAAAGGCCATTCCTTTCACAGAGAATTGCATATGTACACACACCCCCCCTGCCACCCCAGACACACAGCGTTTGCAGGATTCAAACCTGTACCTAACTATGTTATGATATTTGAGAAAGACGCATTAGCGCAGCTCGCTATTCGCATTATTGGATGATTTCTCTTCTCCTGCTGTATTTATAGGGTGCTGACATCATCAGTCTTTCCAAAAAGGAATGTACATCTTTTACTATCCCTCAGTATGGGGGATAACAATATCTGTGCATTAACAGACGCCTAGTTCAGGGTCACATATGCACACTGGCACTGCCAGGTTATGTTCTATACCATGTTTCGTGACCACAGGACTTGTAACACATAACACAAGTAGGGGGTGTATCCATATACATCACAGATACACACACCTCTGGGTTGGAACCACTGCACTAAGCATGACAGGCCATACATATACAACTACCATTGTGCAAAACTGCCTTTTGGTTTGGTGTGCAGTTCAGACCACCACCACCCCATACCCAGGAACCACACTCGGCTTTCCTGGGAACAGTGTAGGATATGAAGGTCTTCACACACACCATTATAGTGGTTGACTTCAGGTACACAAATATTGACTGGGGATACTACTCAGGCCCTCAACAACATCACCCTACAGCCACTACAATTTGTGGATCCATGTGTTATGGCACAACCAGTCACCACACCCACAAGGGGGAATACATATTGGACCTGATCATCAACAACATGGGGACTCTATGTTCCAAACCAGAGGTAGAACCCTCATTGTTAAGATCAGACCATAAACAACTTTCCCTGGACATCCATATCCTGTCCCCACCCCCAGCCAAGGAAATCACTGTAAAGAATTTCTCAAAAGCAGACTTTGCACTTGTGAAGACTGGGGTGGAATACTTCAAAGGCCCCGTGCTGGAGGATAATACAGCCAAATCTGCAGAATCCTTTACAAACGCATTGTATGAGCACCTGCAGGTATGCATTGATCATGCTATCCCAAATAAAACCATGACTCCTCCAAAACAGGAGACCTGTCTGGTTGACCCCGTCCATATATAAGCTGTACAACAGAAGGAGGAAGCTACTACATAACAGAGCAATATCCCACAGAGGGAGGACATCTCTGAACAGTATTGGCAAGACACTTCAATCCCTCATATAATCATCACTTGCACGTTTTGACAGTGAAATTGACCAGACACTACAGATAATCACAAGGCCTTCTTTAGTTATGTCAGGAATATGTGTGGAAACAACCCAAATATGCTCTGAATTGTTGCATAACAGCACAAAATATGCCAAACCTACGGACATAGCCTACACCCTGGTAGACAAAGTCTGCACAAACGCCCCCCCCTTACCCCCCAAGGGTACAGATGCCCATCCCAAATGAATGTAACCTCCCTGACATCACAGATGCACAGGTGAAAGGTGCCCTCTCCACAACAAATAACACAGCATATGTATGGGACCGGACGGTGTCCCAGGCTGTGTCCTACATGAGCTCTGAGTAGAACTGAACACTCACATTAAGTCACTGTTCCAACTTAGCCTTACTACAGGATATGTACCCTGAGAATGGCATACAGATACAGTGCTCCCATTCCACAAAGGTGGTGCCACAATGGACCACAGGAACTATCACCCCATAAGCCTGACTAGTGTGGTAGAAAAAGCTATGGAGTGTATTATCATGGAAGTCATAATCAAAAATATTGTGAGCCTCCAGACAGTAGATCATACACAATTCAGCTTTGTTAAGGGCAGATCTTGCCTCTTACACATAGTTCGTATCTTTGAAACGGTTACTGAAGCCATGGATGAGGGCAAGGTAGTTCACACAAGTCTACCTGTACCTTGCAGAAGCCTGCAACACAATACCCCACTCAGGCATCATACATATGCTTACCAGCTTAAATATCAACCCCTATATCACTAGATGTGTTGCTATCTGCCTCAGGGATGGAACCCACATGGTCAGAATTGCAGGTGCCATGTCCAATTCCAGACCAGTTACAACTGGTGTCTCACTGGGCTCAGTTGTGGGACCTGTCCTGTTCGGTATGTACTTCTCTGAGGTTCAGACTAACACGGGGGATTATGTCTAACAAACGTCACAGATGACTGCTAACCGGGGGCCATAAGCAACACTGCAGCTGACACATGCTTCCTCCATAAGGGTCTCACAGAGATGGATGCTTGTTGCCAGAGCCATGGCCTCGTGCTAAATGCTAAGACATGCATAGTCATCCCCTTTGGGGAAAACAAGGTGCACACAAATCACCACGTAAGTGGTAATCCATTAAGTACAGAAGATGTATTTACAGATTTGGGGACCAACATAGATCGTAACCTCTCCTTTGCTAATCACATTGACAGAGTCATTGCAAAGACCTTTATATAGCCCTCCTTATCACATGGGGGTTCGCATGTAGATCATGGAAGGTCATTGTGGCCCTCTACTAGTCACTCATCAGGTCCATGTTTGACTACAATGCCCCTTTTGGGGTGTACCTTACCCAACACCTGCAGCAACTACAGTGTCCACAACAGTACCACCCCAAGAGGATCATGGGCTACACGCAGATGTCCTATGCAGCTCAACTAAAGGATCTCCAGCTCTACTCAGTTGCTTAACGCCTACTCAGAGGTAATCTATGCCTGACGTACACAGCCATGTCAAACCCAGAAGTAATGGACATGCTCCACCTCATAACATCCAAGACCCTTAGAGCTACACACTCCAGGGACTTAAACCTCAGCACAAAACTAAATATGACATGCTGCAGGGACCGATTCATTACCCAGAGGCTCCCCTCAGTCTGGAATTGAATCCCAATTAAAGTTAGACATAGCCCCTCGCCAGCCTTCTTCCAGCAAAATCCAACCGCATGGATGGGAAATTGCAAATTCACCCCCGGGATCTCCAATGTGTCCCTGCTTGACAGAGGCACAGCAAACTAGCCTTAAAGGGTGCCTTCTGTGACCTACTTTACAGAGGCACAGTAGGCTACTCTACTGGGGAGGCAGACGCCAAATACACTCTGCCTAGGCTTATGAATTCCCTAGGGCAGACAGCCTAGTATCGACCTCTACACCTATGTTTATGTTGGGGATGCACAATATTTGTTGCTGATACTGTTTGCAGGTCTTTATTGCCATAGCTTTCCCAGTTTCTATGAACAACTTGTGTATCTGCGTAACATGTTTGATCATGACAGGGTTCCAGTATATTAATATATGTGTCTGTTGTCATTTAACTGTGTGCACAGGGAAGATTGCTGGATCATGGGAGGTTCCTGGCTTAACACATACAACTGCCAGATATGTGTGGCGGACTGCTATACTCAGACATGGCCTAAGTGTGTGAGCATGCCCAGTTCAGGCTTTCCATGGTTTGTTGCCTGACATATGTCTCATTTATCCAAGTGTGTGAGCATGCCCAGTGTGACCTTTCCATATGTTGTGATCTAAAATCCACTACATTTGTGGCTGTGTGTGAACATGACCAATATTGACATTTATACTGTGTGTGTTGGAAGTCATGTTGTGTTCTTACTGCCAGACTCCTTTGTGTCATAACTCAACAGGGATTGTGTTGTGCCTGCAGGGTTTCCATGGGATAGTTTGCAAAGACTTGTCAACATTCTTTCATACTGACTGAACACTGCAATACTGTCATGGTGTACTGGTTCAGTACTTTCACTATAGTACACAGTATCATGGGTTTGAGTCCCATCACTGCTTTAAATGTTCATACTGAGCAGACCGGACTGGTTAAGGGCCAGTTGGGCAACTATGAGCATGTTGCATTTTGTTCAGCTATGGCCTACTTAAACCAGGCTTGTCCAACATTGCTGTGTATTCACCAACTTGGGTGGATATTGCCAAACATTACTCCACATTGACCACAGTTGTACTAGTTGGTGTGTGTGATTCTGTTCATAGGTTCATACTAGGCTATCTGCCCTAGGGCATTTATAATCCTAGCCAGAGTGTGTTTGGCTTTCAACACACATTTTAAGTGGAGTTTGCCATGACATTTTTCAAGGTTAGTATACTGTGCCTCTGTCTAACAGTGAAATAGATGTGATACCCAGGGTAAACCTACAATCTCCCATCCACTCATCAAGATTCCTCTTGAAGAGAGTCAATGAGGGACTCTGTCTAACCTGGAGTAGGAGTTTACTCAAGAGTGGAGGGAGCCTCTGGGTTATGAATCTGTCACTCCAGCATGTCCTATTTATTTCAGTCCTGAGGTTCAGGTCTCTTGAGCGCATAGCTTGATGGGATTCTGATTTTCCAAGGTGCAGCATGTCCATTGATTCCAGGTTGGACATGGCTTTATACATCAGGCACAGATCACCTCTGGGCAGGCGGTATGCCATTGAGTGGAGCTGCAGTTTCTTTAACCGGGCAGCAAATGGCATGTGTTTGAGCCCTTTGATCCTTCTGGTGAGGTACTTTTGTGGTCTTTCCAGCTGCTGCAGGTGTCTGATAAGGTACATCCCACAAGGGGCATTGTACTCAATTATGGGCCTGATGAGGGATGAGTAAAGAGGCACGATGACATCCCCTGATCTAGATGTGAATACCTTCATGATTAGGTGGGCTATATGAAATGTTTTTCTAAACACTTCGGCCACGTGGTTGTCAAATGAGAGATTGCTATCAACTTGGGTCCCCAGGTCCCTTATCACTTCTTCCATACTTAATGGGTTACCACCTATATGGTAATTTGTGGGCACTTAGTTTTTGCCAAAGGGGATGACTATACACTTTTTTGCATTTAGCTTGAGGACATGGCTCTAGCACCAGTTGTCTATTTTTATGAGGCCCTTTTGTAGGATGCTTGTGTCAGCTGGAGGGTCGATTATGGTGCCCAGTTTGCAGTCATCTGCAAACTTGTTCAGCCACAGTCCTTCTGTGTTGGCCTGTACCTCCGAGAAATATATACCAAACAAGGGAGATCCCAGGACTGAGCCTTGTGGGATGCTACTTGTAGCTGGTTTGGGGTCTGACATGGCTCCAGCATTTCTGACCATGTGGGTTCTGTCCTTGAGCCAGTTTGCAACCCATCTAGTGACATAGGGGTTTATATTGAAGCTGGTGAGCTTATCTATAATGACCAAGTGGGGTATTGTATGGAAGGCTTTTGCAAGGTCCAGGTAGGCTGTGTGGACCACCTTCCCCTCGTCAATGGCCTTGGTGACTGTTTCAAATGACTCAACCAGGTTTAATAGGCAGGATCTGCCCTTTACAAAGCCAGACTGGGTAGGATCCAGTGTCTGTAGGTCCCCAATATATTTATTTTTGAGGTCCATGATGATCCTTTCCATAGCTTTGCAGACCAAGCTAGTCAGGCTTCTGGGGAAATAGTTTGCAGTATCCATTCAGGCACCACCTTTGTGGAGAGGGACCACTGTTGCTGTACACTGCTCTTTGGGTACATATCCTGTGGTAAGGCTGAGACTGAACAGTGGTTTTATGTTTGTGTTCAATTCTTCTTGGGGTTCATGTTGGACACAGCCCAGGACACTGTTTGGTCCCATTGATGCTGTGTGTTTTGCTTTGGAGAGGCTGTCTGTTACCTGAGCATCTGAGATGTCAGGGGACCAGCACTCTGCTGGGATAGATATTTACCCTTTTGGTGGGGAGGGGGGGGGGGGTTTGCACTGAACCTGTCAGCTTGGATGTTGGCAATGTCTGTGGGTTTGGTGTATTGTTTGTCATTTTGGACTAATTCTGAGCATATCTGGGAATTCCCACCCAGGTTCCTACAATAACTAAAGAAAGCCTTGTGATTATCCTTAGTGTCTTGTACAATTTTTATCTCAAGGATGGCCTTAGACGATTTTATGTGTGGCCATAGTTTTTCAATAATACTGATCAGAGATGCCTTCCCTTTTTGGGATTTTGCTCTATCATATAGTAGCTTCCTCCTTGTATTGTATGTTTTTTTATGGCTGGGGTCCACCAGACAGGATGCCTGCCTTTGGAGGATTGGATCTTGGTTTTATTTGGGATTGCATGATCCATGCATTCCTGAAGGTGTTCATAGAATGTGTTTATAAAGGGTTCTGAGGTCTGGGCCATATTTTCCACAGGCACAGGGGCTGTGAAGGATTCCACCTCGGTTTTGAGGAGTGTGACATTTGCTTTAGTGAAAAATTTTCACTGTGGTTTTCTGGCCATGGGCTGGGGTCAGGATGTGAATATCCAGTGAGATTACTCTATGGTCTGATCTTTCCAGTGAGGGATACACTTCTGGTCTTGGGCATAGAGTCCCCATGTTGGCGATGATCAGGTCCAGTATGTTTTCCCCTCTTGTGGGAGTGGTAGCAAGTTGTACCATAGCATTTGAGTTTATAAATTCTATGAAACTTTGGGCTAGGGTGTTGCAGCTAGGGTAATGCTCCCAGTCTATGTTTGGGTAGTTGAAGTCGCCCAATATAATGGCGTTTGGGGAGACCTTCATATTTTCATGTGTTCTCCAGTCAGCCAAGTGTGGTTCCTGGGTTTAGGAGGGTGGTCTGTAGCAGGCTATGAACTGGAAGGCGGTTTTACCCACTGTTGTTGCACATGGATAGTCTCTGATTCTTCATACTGTGCCACCAACCTGGGGGAGTGGGTATCTTTGACAAATATTGATACTCACCCTCCTGTTGTAGTTTGTTCCATGTTTTGCAGCTGTAAAGCATGGTATGAGGTGTAACCTGTTAGTGCTAGGGTGCTCTTGGGAGCCGTGAACCAGGTTTCTGTTACTGCACAGATATCAACATTCTCCATGCTGAGGAGAGTTTGGAGTGCGTGCATCTTGCAGTTTAGACTTCTGGCATTGAGTAGCATTACTTCTAGTTTCTTATCCCTTGTGATACCTATGGAGGTGGGTTTGTCTTTTGAGCCTTACCTAAAAAAGGCACTATGGGGGTGACAAGAGCCTTTGGCAATATCCAAAAGGCTACAGGTGACAGGTGAAAGCCATCCCTAGCGAAGCATCATGTCTTGTCGAGCATGTCATCCCAGGCTGCCAGGCATTGGATCCCCTTTCACTGACACCAATACTTAAGCCAATTGTTGTAATTGATCATCTTGTCTTCATATTGTGGCATCATGTTTGGTGAGGGTAGGATGATACTCAAGGTCATCAAGTTTGCATATACTACATGGTGGTAAATGTTGTTTAGCACTACCTTACATTGCTTAACACATGGCAATCATGCTTCAGGTGGTGCTGCAGGGCTGCCTATGTCGGATGCACATACTACACTCCCTGCACATGTTTGAAAGCAGGTTGTGTCAACTTAGGCATCCCTTTCACTATATGTGGGAGTCAGAGAGAGGTATCATTTCCAGGGTTCCTACTGAGCCAGTGTATGTGCTATGCATTGCATCTTTGCCAAGGCCAAGGCATACCGGGCATGCCTCCTTCTGCCTACTGGGGCAGGCTCAGGTTGTTCCTCCTCTGAGTCATGCTCTGCCTGTGATGGCCTTGGCAATGGTGGGGGGCTGTTTGTCCCGGCCCTATGCTGGTCCTGCTGTAGCTGTTTTCGCAGAATCATATTATGTAGCATAGCACATACTATGACAATTTGGGTACATGTAGTTGGTGAGTATTGCAAGGCTCCACCAGATGTGTCCAGGCACCGGAACCATGACTTGAGCAACCCAAACACATGCTCAATTACATTTCGTGTTTGTGCATGTGCCTCATTATGGCGTTCCTGTTCAGGTGTGTGTGCATTTCTGATGGGTGTCATTATCCATGGCTCCAGTGCATAGCCAGCATCCTCCACTAAGTGACCATGTGGGATGTCCCCATTGGCAAATGTCTAGTACAGCTGCGTCAGATGCCAGATATGGGAATCATGGTAGCTTCCAGGGCAGCCAGCACACATAATCATTATTATGCCCTGGGCATCACACACGACCTGGCAGTTGATGGAGGGGAAGCCCTTGCGGTTAATGTAGGCCCTACCCCGCTCACCGGCTGGTGCTTTGATGTGTATATGCATGCAGTCTATTGCACCCACTACCTCAGGGTATTCTGCTATTTGCTGGAAGAGATGCATATTGCTGGCCAATACCTCACAGGAATTGGGGAAATATACATGATCACCGACATGTGCTGACATGGCATCCAGGAACTGGTGCAGTACCCTGGATGCTGAGGCTTGTAATATCCCCATCATATCACCAGTTAGTCTCTGGAAGGTACGTGTTGCTAGTATTCTTAGGCCAACATATACCTTGGTTTCCACTGGGATGGGTTCCCCTCTGTTGGTTCTGTGTGTGAGGCGTGGCCTGCACAGCTCAACAATTTGCTGTAGGAGGTCTCTGTACACTCTATAGTGCTCCACTATCTCCAGCTCATGTAACCCCTGGTAGGTGACCCTGGGCCTGTACACTCTTCTCCATCTCCTCACTGTGGGTTGTCCGGCAGCATTTGCATTGTCACCACCCTCAGCATGTTGCATATGTCGCCTTATAACAGCAATGGCAGCCCCTAGCATTTTTTGTCTGAGTGAAGCTTTTTCAGTTTTCACTTCTAGTAGCTTACTCCAATGTTGCAGTGTCTCTTGAGAGAAACAAACTGCACTGTTGTTTGCAGAGTTTTAAGTGCTGGACTGGGCTAGTGTTCTGCCTGTGTAATTGCCTGATTCTGATTGTTTTCACCTGCTAGCTTCCTACTATTTGTTGTGCTTCCTTTTTCCTTTCTGTTTCCTCAGGGGGGAGCGACACGCATACAAGCGCAAACACGCTCACAGCAGCTCACACGCACGCACACATGCTTAGACGGACTAAAACTTGCTTATTTGGGTTAAAACGCATGCACACCAGTGCAAACACGCTTACAGGTCTTTAAACAGCCTTATACATGCTTACTCCGGCTTAAACGCGCGCACTCACGCTTTCACTCGCACACTCTGTCTTACTCGGGTTTACAGGCGCGCACACGCGCGCATACCCACTCAGCAAGAAACTTTGGTGTTATCCACAGTACACACCTTCCATTTCTTGGCTTTCCCTGGCCTACCTGTTGACACACCTCTTTCCATGATGTCTAACTGACAGCTGACACATGCCACTCTGCTCCTATGAGCTTCACTACTTTCATACATACCCCCCCTTGTGATGTCACCTATCTCCTATTCTGTGACTCCCCATATCCTACTCCTACACTCCACTGACTGTGCTCATTTTCTATGTAAAATTGTGATTCACTATCCTAAAACTCATTTACATAGGATTGCCTACTAATGCTTGGTTACATGTCTTAGACTGGGCTTCTCCCCTTAGCAACCCCTACTCGGTGGCCATGTTGTCTTCAGCCTGCTATTCCCTTACATTGTAATTTAACAATTTTCTGTGGCTTTTATTTTCTTATTTTATGATTTTTTTTAGCGCACCCTGTTTGTGCGGTGCTGCACTAAGCTTAAACATCGGAAATCGCCGAAAAAAAAAAAAGTATTTTTATTTTAATTTTGCATCTGGGAACATTTCCAATGGCCGTATATTTGGCCATTGGCATGCTTCCTCAACCATATGCAACCTTTATTTGAAGCTGACAAGGCTCCATTGTGCTATTTGCAGAACGGTACTCAGTTGTCAACTGAGTACATTTCTGCAGCTAACACGGCTCCTACTCGGACAGGTTTGTGCTTCCTGGATCACAAATTTACCTCATTTGCATGCCTTTCGGCTGCAAGTGAGGTAATTTGCATATCCCAGCCCTGTCCATGTAGGAGACGTTTTAGGAGCTCTCTTACACGCCCCTACAAGCTGTTCCTGGATCGCTCGTCGGACATGATGGCTGCATGGAGTCTTACTCTACTCGTACACTCCGTGCAAGCCATCGTGAATCTGGCAGTTTGTTTCACTGTTTACTAGAAAAATATTAAAAACTACAAATTTAAAACATCCTCCAACAAATGTTACTATATTAAAATATGATTTAAAACAATCAGGAAAGTGAATCCAAAATAATATGTGCATTTATGTATGTCCTAAAAATGTGTGTGATGGACCCATGGTTTGAAAATAACCCAGGGCCCAAGGCAGACTTAATCTGCCACTGGCAGAGACCCAAAATTATTCTTTCTATATTCTGAAAGTAACTTAAAATTCTGTGTACTGACATTTTTCTGACGAATGAACAGAAGTGACTGACATTGGGGGTGTTCAAAAGTAAATTGTCTTCTGGTTTGTTTATTTGAAGGAAACACATTAAAAATAGCACTGTTTTTTGCGAAAGTTTTCATTACTTCTTGCTGCATTTATCCATATTATTTCTATTGTAGAAACTTGGGAAATAGATGGAATTCAGTGTGGGCTAATCCAAAGGCTACAGATGAAGCCAACATCTACACTCCCATACCAACTGCAAGTAAAATGTTATTTTGAATAAGCACAGAAAAGCTTACAAAAATGTCCTCAAATAGTTTGACTCGGGTATTAATGTTGCTGCAGAGTGATTTCTTATTGCATAATTTATTTTGCTACTTGATTTGCTATTAGGTTGATTTATCCCTTCTCATGATTTTCACAATCTTGCTACCCACCACGTATAATTTTAATGCTCTTTAGTATACAGGAAACCAGACTATGTGACCAATATACTGGTAGCAACAATAATTTAAAGAAAGAGGGCCCACATTTTACATGTCCCCTTTTAAGAAGTAAAATAAATGACTTTGTAAGGTAAAGTTTTTGCAATATCTTTAATTAACATCTTCAGATTTTATGCTATGTTGTTCATAATATGCATATATTTTTGCCACTTGCAATTTTTTCCGACTTATGTTTCTGAGTAGTATTTCATAATCATGCTTGAAGTAGGAAGAGTCATGTGTTGTTCCCTGTTCAAATTTTATGCTAATTAGGTATCTAGATTTTTGCCTGATATACCTACAATTCAAGAGGTTTTATACCTATTTTCAATATCTGCAGATTGAGATATGTGCTGTCAAAATCTTAATCAGAGTTGGTATGCACATCAGCAACTGAGCTGAAATGGTAACACTGGGATTCATGAAGGTACAGCAGAGCACATTAATGTCCCATGAAGCTATGCTATGCATAATAAAACAGCTTGTAATATAATTATATATAACTATCATTCAGTACAGTTTGGCAGCCTAAAAAAGAACTCTAAGGAATCAGTGGTGATTAGGTAAGAAAGTATGAAGCAACAGAAAATTGTAAAAAAAAAGGAAATGTTGAACTTTGCTCCAGAGAATAATTAGAGAAAATAGACTGACATAAGCTGTGTGCCAATACAGACTTATGCAGGGCAGAACACAACAAAGCATGGAGTCTTGGCAGAACACTGTATAAAGAATGGCAATAGCAGATGGAAATTACTTTGTAAGTAAGAGGGTAACAGATACAGCATGTAAATGCCGTATGCAGTAGCCCAAAATATACTGTACTGAAGTAGATTACAAACATACATAGACACAGGACAGCAGCCGTTTGCAAGTGTGCGTCACTAGCCTGGGCAAATAAATACAACAGTGAAGGTGAGACACTTGGTTGGTACAGTCACTTAACAGACACTAAGAGGCATAGCACTGCACAAGTGAGTGCAGCTCCCTCATGGTACCATTGCATAGCTGCCTATATTATGTAGACCAGCACTCAGTTGGTTGTCCGAGGCATACATAAAATTCCATAATGTGAATAGCATATATGCCACAACAAGTGGTATTGTTCCACTCCACCTCCCACTGCTGCACATCACTACCTCTCCTCCCACCCTGTCACAAAATTGAAAGGCCAATGACCAGAGACTGGAGATAACAGGAGGAGCAGCCAGTAGTCGGTGGTCAATCTGCAGCACTAAGAACAAATAAAGTCTGTGACAGGACAGAATGGGACAAGGACAGTACATAAAGCAAAGAACATGCATGCCACATGCAACATGTGGGAGGGCAGCAGTAGAACAAGACACAGAATGGGGACTTTATAGCCAATGATCAAGCTCTAGAGATATACGGAACTGAGAGAAAAAGCAATCACAGACAACAGTTATCTGGGATGAAAGCAAGAGCAGAGTGTAAACAGATGGATGTGTCAGAAAGCAGGTTTTGGTGGTATGATACTATTTTATCATATATATATATATATATATATATATATATATATATATATATATATATATATATATGCAAAGGTAACCAAAGTATGATGGTGTGAACAGGATGAGAACAACAGATTGGGCATGCAGTGATGCACTGATGCAAGCATACTATACACAGCACAAAAAGGTGGGAAAAAAGATACCACATGTTTGGCATTCAGAGAAAAAGGTGAATATGGTTGAGTGTCAATCCTATTGAAAATTCTCTTACATGGACAGAACACCTACTGTGGCCCAGTCCCATCAAATGACGGCCATATGGGCCATAGGGTGTGACTAATCCATGTATGACTGACTGGCTTCTAATATCACAACTTGTTCATTATTAGAAAATAATTAGTAACAATTAAGGGCACAATTGCCCACAGCATTGACTTGTATGACCCTGGTCCCTTGGCATAAAGTCTTTCAAGGAAACCTTATTGTCACTGGATGGACAGCTGCTGAAAATACCTCTCAATGCAAGAAATCTGGGCAAAGCCAGAAATAATAGGGGGACAAAGGCCGAAAAATAGGTTCAGATTTTAAAAATTGCTCATATAAACTTAGAAAGCTGCTAAAATAACAGGTTTTGCATTATGTGTTTTCTGAAAGATATAAATTCTTGATAATGACTCAGTAAGTGTTACAAAGAAACTATATCAGGTTGCAAGGCAAAGACAGAAAGATAAAGAAGACAGTCAGATACTCTTCATAAGGGATGCCAGCAACAACCTGTTCATCAGTCCACTGGACATTAAAGGCAGATGGAAGAAGTATTTCCAGCAGCTTCTGAATGAAGAAAACCCAACAGAAGCTGTACTGCCCCAGAAACAGCCTACAATGACTGACAAAGAGGAGCCCATCCTAGAAGAAGTAAGAACAGCACTAAGGAAAATGAAGTCAGGAAAAGCAGCAGGCTCAGATGAGGTCACAGCAGATATGAAAAAGATGCTTGCGAGATAGGGGAGAAATGGCTCCTGAGGGTACTAATAGCAGTGTGGAGAGAAAGGTGTATCCCAGATGACTGGAGAGTAAGCATACTCATTCCAGTGTACAAGAACAAAGGGGACATTCACAACTGTGGGCAGTACAGAGGCATCAAACTCCTATCGCATTGCATGTGAAAGTTCTGGAGAGGGTGATTGATAAATGGATACACAGAATAGTAGAATATAAGATGGGAATTGAGCAGTTTGTTTTCAGATCGGGATGCAGCACAATAGACCTGATGTTTATAGTGAGACGGGTACTTGAGAAGAAGCTAGAAATGAGGAAAGAGTCCAAATGGGCATTCCTAAACTTGGAGAAATCATATGGCAAGGTCCCAAGAAAGCTGATCTGGGCAGTACTGTGGTGGTTTGAAGTCCTAGAAACATTGGTAGAATTAGTGCAAACTATGTACAAGGACCCAATGACTCAGGTACGAATAGTGTTCGGCCTCACATAGGGGTTCCCAGTGGGAGTGGGTGTACAATAGGGTTTGTCTATGACCCCACTGCTGTTCATACTGGTGATGGACTACATTAGCAAACAGGTCAGAGGGGGCAGATCAACAAAGTTGCTATATGCAGATGATGTGGCAGTACAGGCTAACTCTGAGATAGAACATTAGCAAAAGATAGGAGAATGGAATGCAAAACTGAAGGCACATGGAATGAAACTAAGCACAGATAAGATGGTGATAATGGCAGTAAAATAATGGGGAAATCAGAAGAAGCTGAGAATAGAGACAGAAGGGAAGATAGTGGAACAGGTAAACAGCTTCAAAATTCTGGGAGGGGTGGCTGAGGAAAAGGGAAGTCTGAATGGTGACTTGGGCGCTGGATGAGCCAGGAGGGGAGGGAAGGGAAAGCAAAAGTTGATCTGTTTATCCCTCCTATGGCAGACAATTGGGAGCGATCCCTGGAGAAACTGGATTGAGTCACACATTGATAGTCACAAACCAGCACAACACGACACAGTGAATATCGAGGATGGTCATTTAACATGGGTCCTTGGAAAGGTGGGGGGATGAAAGTCCTGATGTTAAGTTGTCTATCTCACCGTCGTTCTTGCTGGTTGGGATCGAAGCCAATCCTCTGCTCTGACTTGGCCATCTTCTATAGCTTGAGAGCTGTTTACTGGCTCGAGGCTACCCCTTATCTCATGATGCCTAGCGATAGCTACCCAGATCTCGTTTGCCGCTTCAGCTACGAGGTGTCGTTTTTCTGGCTCAGGCTCGTATAACTTTTTTATACAACTTTCTTACCATTAGAAATAGTCCTTTTTTCTGTTTTTTTGTTAATTTTTAGTCTTGTTTTTCTCTATTAGCTAGTGTTTTATTGTAGCTTTCCTCCCCTTCCTTGTAGAACTCGTTTAACTTAGAGAGTTCTCCCCCTCCCCCCTTATCCTCTTCTTGTCAGGTTAGCCATTTAGGTTAGAGGCTTTCCTTCTACCTTTCTTTCTTAGCCTAGCTGTTTAAGTTAGAGGCTTTCCTAAAAAAAAAAAAAAAAAAAAAAAAAAAAAACCCTTAGTGTTAGTCTAATAGTATAGTGTTTTTGTGTAGACTGTATTTGCTAGATAGTTTTTGTTGTGGTATTTCTAGTGTTCATTTTGTCAGAATGTCAAAAAAATCCAGAGTTTCTGGATTCAAGAAGTGTGACTCATGCTGTCAGAAAATGTCCCTGACAGATGGGCACACTTATTGCATCTATTGTTTAGGTGCCATGCACCTGCAGGACTCTTGTTCTATCTGCCATGCATTTAGCCCAAGAGTTCTGCAGGAGCGTAAAAATAAGCTTATTCTTAGGGATCTTTTAAAGCCCCAGGATTCACCGGCCAAGACTCAGCCTGTGAAATCCCCTAAATCTTCCAAGCCATCGGCTCCAAGTTCAGAGCCGTCCTTGGTTCACATTACGCCTTCTAGTTCGGTTCCGGCAAGTACTAATAAGGCTATCTGCCCGTCGGCTCCATCAGGATCTTTGGAACCATCTCGGAGCCACAAGAAGCAAAGGTCCCCTTCCTTGGAATCAATTTATTCAGCTCCATGGTCTCTCCTGCTTCAGAGCGAGCGCAGTCACAGATCTTCTCACTCCTCTCGATCCTCCAGGCTGTCGGATCACGATGTGGAGAGAGTGGTCAGTAGGTTGATGAAATTGCAGGCACTTGCCAAGATGTTGTCCAGCCCTCCTCAACAGGTGTCGGCTCTGTCCACTTCTATCGATGTTCCTCCTCTGACTCCATTGAGCTTGGAGCCGGAGTTCGTTGGGGTTCGAGTAGTGGAACCATTGGCTCTGATAACGCCATCTCCTTCTGTTCCGTCATCGGCTCCAATTCCCCTCGATGGTGCCATCCATCGTGGGATCTGGGTGCTGGGGCTCCCTCATCGGCTCCGAGGGGGCGAGTGGCATCGGACCCTTGTCCAACCCCGTTCTCCCTCTCAGAGCTTCAGCGCAGGTGAGCTCGGCTCCTACATCGACCTCGGAGCCATCTCCCTCGGTGCGGAGAAAGATTCCGATTTCTTCGGAACCGGGGCTTTCTCCGCATCATGGCAGGGATGCCTTCGATGTCATGAGGAGTGTGTTGACCACTGAGTCAGCTCCACTATCGGCCCCACTGGCTCCATCCCCTGTAGTGCCTCTGCCAACCTCTGCTCCTTTTCCAGACCGCAAGTGTAGGGAACCGGCAATCCAGGACACACCATTGGGTATTTCCTCTTCTTCCAAGGCCTCCCCTGATCATTCAGAGGAGCCCCCTTGTAAGAAGAAGTGCAAGAGGAAGCACATTGACTCCCCCGAGTCTGTCACTCCTGATACAGACTTAGATTATTTGGAAGGGTCCCCGAGATCCCCCTCTGAAGATGTTTCCTTCTCGGACATCCTAGAAATGCTTAAGCAGAGGGGGAACTGGGATCCCCTAGCCCCTACCAAGGATGAGTCTATATTTCTGGATGCGTTCGGTTCCTGACCTTCCAACTCCTGGGTTTCTCCACCTTTCAATCCACTTATGGCAGTGGTGGCTCGAAAGGCTTGGTCAGTTCTGGATACAGTGGAACCAACTCTGAGGAGACCTGGCAAGTTCATCTCAGCACCCCATGATAAGCAGTTCCTTACCAAAGGTATCCCTGTTGATGCCATGGTGGTAGCAGCAGCCACCAAAAAAGAGTTAGAGGAGACCTCTTTGTCTGTCCATCCTCCCAACAAGGAGTCTAGGCCTATGGACAGATACGGGAAGTGAATGTTTGCTTCAGTGACCTTCTGTATGAGGTCACTGAATTACTGATGACATTTTACCCGGCTTCAGAGGGATCTCCTTAAAGAGCTAGGAGATACCCATCAAGATCCATCAGCTGAGGGGGCTCAAGCTAAAGTAGCTTCCCAGCTGGCGACTCTTAATTCTATAGTCAACTCCTCCATGAGGCTCATTTCTTATGCAGCCAATGGTGCAAGTAGAACCGTAGGTATGGGTGTAGCCCTAAGGAGGCATGCATGGATGCGGCTGTGCAATTTTGCGGAACCCTTTCGAGCATCGTTCACCAGCACCCCCTTTGATGGTTCCTTTCTTTTTGGACCACAGGTGAAAGATACTTTGACTAAGTGTGAGCAAGAAGGCAAGACTCTCTCTGTCATGGGAGTCCGGTTTTCCACTCCTTCTAGACCATATCCCAAAGGTCAGAAGAGTGGAAAAATGTGGTTCCGAAAATCCCAAGGATCCTTGCCCGACACACGTAGCGATTTTTCCTCCAGGGACAGAGGGGGAAACAATAACAACAGATGCCGCCCTCGTGGCAGATGGGTAAGCAGAACCAAGGCAACAGAGAATCTTTCTCTGATAAGCCTTTTCAGCATCCCTGAAGGGTTGCCCGGCTGCTCACCTCTGGAGGTAGTCGGGGGAAGACTTTCACTGTACCCAGAAGCCTGGCAAAATTTAACGCAAGACAAATGGGTATGGTCCATTATATCTGGAGGTTACAAAATTCCCTTCTGTCAACCCCCCTTGCAGTCAAGGAAATCCCTTCCAGATATTCCACCCAATCTGAAGGACCAAGCAGTCATAGAAGTTTCAAAACTGCTAGAAAAAAAAGAGTCGTCCAGGAAGTCCCGGCAGACCAGCACGGATCCGGAACTTACTCAAGATTCTTTTTGGTACCAAAAAAGACAGGGGACTGGAGACCAAGTCTGGATCTCAGCAGGCTAAACAGGTCTGTACAAAGAACAAAGTTTCGGATGGTCACGCTACAGTCCATTCTACCCTTTCAGGACAATCGAATGTGCTCGATAGATCTTCAGGACGCGTACTACCATATCAAGATGGACAGGCACTCCAGGAGATTTCTTCGTTCCGGCTGGGAGCCAGTCATTACCAGTTCAGAGCTCTGCCCTTTGGTCTCACCACAGCCCCCAGGGTGTTCACCAAATGTATGGCAGTGGTCACAGTTCACCTGAGACGTCAAGGATTCCAGGTGTTTCCATACCTAGATGACTGGCTCCTCACTGCTACCACCAGGCATCAACTTCTACAGGCCAGGGACTACACAATCACAATCTGCTCCCAGCTAGGCATTACAATAAATTTCAAAAAATCTGCCTTGTTGCCCTGTCAATCTATCACCTACATAGGAGCAGACTTAAACACAAGGAACATGTTCGCAAGACTACCGCTAGACAGGGTGTCTACAATTCATCAGCAGGTACAAATTTTTATGCAGAGCAAAAGAATCCAAGTCAAATAAATCCTTCAAACTCTGGGTTCCATGGCAGCAGCCATTCTTTTAATCCCACTGGTCCGCTTTCATATGAGGATCCTTCAGTGGCTTCTGTTCACACAGTGGTCTTTCCAACAGCTGCCCATGTCTCACATGATTATGATTATGGAAGCATGCAAAAGGCACCTTTCCTAGTGGATGGTCTCCCCACTAGTGACTCAGGGCAGACCCTTCATTCAGCCCCCTCTGGTAGCCACAGTGACCACAGATGCCTCCCTGATAGGGTGGGGGGGCATTATCAGGGCAGGACAGTCCAAGGCACTTGGCAGCCTCACGAGTACCATCTGCACATAAATGTCCTAGAAATGAGAGCCTAACTCCTAGCATTGCAAGCCCTTCAGGACTCTCTTCCTTCTGGGACCATTGCAATTCAAACAGACAACATGTCAGTGGTGTGGTACATCAACAAGCAGGGTGGAACCAGGTCCTACCCCCTGTGTCGACAGGCACTCAGACTGTGGCAGTGGACGATTTCCTCCCAACGTTTTCTGATTGCGACGCACATCCCTGGGAGGTTCAACGTCATAGCAGACAGGCTCAGCAGAGCTATTCTCATGTCTCATGAGTGGTCTCTGAATCAGGAAGTTGCGGATCTTATTTCCCACAAATGGGGACAGCCTTGCTGCAATCTTTTTGCCACCCCCTTCAGTAGCAAATGCAGCAACTACTTCTCCCTTCTTCCGCTTCCAGGTCACTCACCCAGAGATGCTCTAGTCCACGATTGGCCTCAGGGTCTTCTTTATGCCTTTCCTCCATTTCCCCTGATTCCAAAACTCATGCAGAATGCAATATCGTTAGGTTGCAAAATGATCCTCATTGCCCCCTACTGGCCTCAAAGTTATGGTTCCCGTTCCTGCACCATTACCTTCTCAATCAGCCCTGGACTCTGGATCCAATTCCAGACCTACTGATTCATCAATCAGGCGGGTTGCATCAATCCCTCCAAACACTCCAGCTCACAGCTTGGTTGCTCTACTTCCAACCTTAGCTAGGCTTCCCAGCATTTCCCTGGCTGTACATGAGATTATTGTCTCCTCTCACAAGTCTACAACTAGAAAAACTTATGCTAGTAAATGGAAACATTTTTCTTGTTGGGCAGAGGCTAGGAACGTAGATCCCTTTTCAGCCCCAGTCCATGAAATTCTGGAGTTCCTAGCACAACTTTTTCATTCCAGGTCCGCTTCTGCTACAATCCGGGTTCAATTAGCGGCCATTTCTAACTTTCATGTTGGTTTATCAAATTCAAACATTATGTCTCATAAGCTCTGTAAAGCTTTTCTGAGAGGGACTACTCTCCTTAGGCCTCCAGTGAGAGATCCCCCTCCTCCTTGGGACCTTAACTTGATACTAAGTTCCTTAACTCTGCCCCCCATTTGAACCAGCAGCATCCTGCTCCATTAAGTTTCTATCTTGGAAGACACTCTTTCTGGTATCTATTACTTCAGTCAGACGCGTGTCTAAACTTCACGCACTATGTGTTCCTCCTCCATACTTGGTTTTTCATAAAGACAGGGTTGCTCTGAGGACTAATCCTTCATTTCTTCCGAAAGTCAGCTCAGAAAATAATTTAAACCAATCTGTAGACCTTCCTGTGTTTTTCCCTAACCACACCAACAAGGCAGAGTACAAATTACACCAATTGGACGTTCATAGACAATTGTGTTTTTATCTGCACAGGACTAAGGAAATAAGGAAGTCTGACCAACTATTCCTTTCCTATGCTCTAGGCAAACAAAGTCTCCCAGTTTCCAAGGTGACCTTATCCAGGTGGTTGTCTCACACTATTACCTTCATCTATCAATTAAGGAACAAAGAGTTACCTATTAAACCGAAAGGTCATTCTACTAGGGCCTTGGCCACCTCTGTAGCCTTCCACTCTAGGTTGCCCATGGATTCTATCTGTGCAGCTGCTACGTGGGCAAATCCTCATACCTTTATTTCTCATTACAAGCTAGATATGGTCTCCAGGAGCAGAGCTGACTTTGGTTCCACTGTTCTGAAGAGTCTGTTCCAATGAGCCACCCAGGATTGTAGGTGCTAGGGACGCTGTCCCAACCAGCAAGAATGAAGGTGAGATAGACAACTTAACATAAAGACGTTATGTACCTACCATAATGTTCCATGTTAGTTGTCTTCATCTCACCTTCTTTCTTGCGTCCCACCCTCCGTCCCCCTGTCCTATTGGACCGAGAGGAGTTCTGGTTTCACTGGCTGAGTGTTCTCTGGTTTGTTTCCTCTACTGACTTAGAGAGTATGACAGGTATTCTCAACCTATTTGTTTGGGCAGGTTTATTCTCTGGCTATGTCTGGGGTTAGCTATTTCAAATGATATCTGGGTAGCTATCGCTAGGCATCATGGGATAAGGGGTAGCCTCGAGCCAGTAAACAGCTCTCGAGCTATAGAAGATGGCCGAGTTGGAGCCGAGGATCGACTCCAATCCCAACCAGCAAGAAAGAAGGCTAGATGAAGACAACTAACATGGAACGTTATGGTAGGTACATAACTTCTTTTTCTCCTCATTTCATGCTGTATTTCTCTAAATTGTGATGGACAGATTGTGAGTTGAACATAGTACAACATAGTACAGCCATATTGGAGCCAGTAACTTAGTTAACTATCGTTAAAGTCAACATCTATTTTGCCCACACAACTTGATTGATTAAATAGATGGTTGACATCATCCCTTTTCCCCAGTATTGTGTGATCTTGGTTTGGAATATAAAATTAGCATGGGATGTAAAGGGCACAGCCCCCCACATGGGAGGCACAGGAGGGCTTGCCGCCCACAAAAAAATATGTTTTTAATTGCTTGCTTTGTATTTTCCATCTGCATGTTCCAGAGTTATTCATCAGCATGTGCATACTGATATGTCAACTTTTTTGTTGACCTTAGTGAGATCAACATTTTGGTAGTATGATCAAATTTAATATACATATTCCACAAAAGACAAACAAGCCCTCTAGAAGCTCTAGTTGGAAAATTAAATTTGTCATTAAATATACAGATTTGTAATTTGCCTTTTTTGTGGAATATGTTATGCTTCTGTGCACTCATACTGGTGTTTTCAACCTGTGCAAATTTTGTGATATTTTATATATATATATATATATATATATATATATATACAAACACACGTGCACACACACCATAGCAGTTAAAGATATATGCTTTTTTTTACATTCCTTAAAACAATGAACATTATAAAGTTAATTTTAGTACTAACATTATGCTTCACATGCATACATGCCATAGGCTGTTGCATCAAAATTTTACATATTCAAGAACAAAGTTTTAATGGTGCAACTTTTCACTCCTTAAAATCTTTTTTCTAATTCTGGAACAGTCCTTACATCTGCCCAGTTTCTTCTTCAGTCTTTCATTTCTGGAGAATTGAGCATGTCTATGTAAAGTGGGCATCCGCTCTTGCTTTTTAGACACTTCTTGCTACAACAGAAATGTGTTTGCAGACATGATTTTGGGGGACTGTCTACAACTCCTTACCACCATAGTTTCCACAGTCCCTACTTTTTGCCACAGGATTGGCTGTGATACTCGTGGTTGCCTTTCTTTCTGGAACTTCAGTTATGGTATAGTTGTCGTACACAAATGTCTATGTTTTCTTCTGTACAGCTTTCCATTTTCCCCACAAATGCATACAGTCTTATTCAGCTGCTTTATTAACTACTTCAGTTTCAGGCTGCAAACAATCTCATGGATTTTGGATTCATATTTAATAATGAGCCTGTTAGTTTAATAGTCTGCACCAGTTTCTGTCATAGTAGTATTTCTATTTGACAACTTTTCCAACATTTTGGTTATCTTTTGCTAGTATGAATAAACATTGCAGTTGAAACAATAAATCTACTTTTCAACCTCATACCCAGTGAAGTATTGCTAGATTCCAAGAAAACAAGATAACAATTAACATAACTTTTGCTGCAGCTCTTTCTCATGAGATTCTTCTCTGTTTGGATAGTTTTTTCCACCTGTCAACCAGACTGATGACAGAGTGGACTGGACATTTTGACCGATATTCATACTCATCTTGCATTGTATGCAGTGCTGTTGAGTGGGAAGTGGACATCTGTAGCTATGTTGCAATTCATAATGCCCACTAGGACTAGTGAAAGTTCAGGGTAACATGCCAGAATATTCATATGCATATGATACTATTATGACATATCTAGTCCAATAAGAGTATAAGATGCAAACAAATGCCTCTAAAATCATGTCATGATTAACAGACACAGGGAGCAGTAGGCATGCAGTAAGATGCACATTACTGTAGGAGGAAAGAGCATGTGGGAACTCTCAAAGGTGCAGCCAGCTAGCCAATCAGCAGCTGGCAGACCATTTATAAGTAGAGAGGGATATTATTTAGGTGTTGGCTGATGTGCATTTCCCACAAACAGGATAAGGAGGAATACATGGACTTCTTATACCAGTGAAGAAAAGTTATGCATACAGGGGCCTTCTACAGACAAACAAGGTACCTTGCGCATATAATAGGCATCAGCCTACAAACTGCTCAGTATGTTCTCTGATATGCTACTTCTGCATGTGGATGAGCATATCTTTTTTCCCCAACATCCAAGAGAAGAGAGACACTTTCATTTGTGGCTTCTGTGACATGATCTGACTCCCTGAAATATTTGGTGTTATGGATTGTACACATGGCAATAAAAGTCCTACCTGCTGTCAATAGCATGTGTTATATTAATAGTAAGGGCTACCATTCTGTCAATTGCCAGGTAGTATGTAACCAACAGGGGTTGGTAACCAATATGTCTGCACAGCACGCTGACACTGGCCATGATACCCATATCTGGCATTTTAGTCATCTATATTGCTGCATTTTGCATAGTAAAATTCCACAGGGCCAATTGTTGCTGCAGTGCTAATATGAAATATACTGTGCAAAAAATGGTGTGCATAAATATTTTACCTCCCCATATGCTCCCATTGTGTTTCAGATTATGCAAACTACCTACTGGAGTCTTGCAGAAGAAATCCATATGCTATCCACATAACATGACTATACTGCAGTACAGCATCACCATGTAGAACCAGAAACAGCACATTGTGTGTGTGTGTGTGTGTGTGTGTGTGTGTGTGTGTGTGTGTGTGTGTGTGTGTGTGTGTATGTGTGTGTGTGCAAGTGTGTGTGTGCGGGCGCGTGTGTGTGTGTGTGTGTGTGTGTGTGTGTGTGTGTGTGTGTGTGTGTGTGATGGCCTGATGAAGGCCTCATTATTCTGCGTGAATACATGGGGGTGGTACTGCAGTATTCTCCTGTTGCAGTCTGCAAGATAACATGCTACATGCTGCATAATGCACACGAGACCAGCTATTCATTCCAGGAGCCTCCACATCTGCTATGGCAGCCCCTGTCACAGCCACCTCAGCAACCTCATCCAGTGAGACAATGAGACAGGAGCAACAGCTGCACCATACACCCCTAGACTGAGAAGGGCACAGTACACAGCAGTGTAGGTAAAGCAAGGACATCTTCTCCAGCACTATGGGCCCATGAAGAGCACACTGTGACAGTGCAGTCTGACATGTAGCAACCATGATGCATGCAGAGTCAATTAAAGGCAACGTGGGGCAGTGCATGGTTGAATCACACTTTGTAATAGACATTACCACATACATCATACGCAAGTGAGTCACAGTTATCATCATTTGTGCAGGTGCCAGGGGACACAATGACTTTTGGTTAATTATTACAAACTTAGTGGATGGCTAGTCCACTTGAGTCAGGGGTCCTGTGGCAAGGAGTACTCTGTGCCATAGACATGTCCTCCACTGACAGGAAGGGGTGGCACTACATGACTATGACTCAGAGAGGATGCTGTTAACTGACTACAATCTGGAGCCACTGTACTGGCTTAATACATCAGGTCTAGACCACTCCCCGAGACAGGGATGTCGTGCTCTTCTGAGGACAGAACCGGTATGGACTTCATTAATGAGGTATCCTGCCCCTGGAGACTTGAAAACATCTCCTCACCTGGCATGGGGTGGAGGAGGGAGACAGCAGACTGCATATTCTGTGATAGCCTTACAATGCAACAAACTCTTGTATATATGCACCCCATCACTGACAATACTGCTGGACAGGGCAGTGATGAAGGCATTTGCTATCCTCCACCTGAAGACAGAGGTGGTAACCACCATAACCTTCATGAGATCAAGCATCGGATCTTGTAGGGACCCCATGGCCTTATTAAGGCATTGGCAGTACTGGGTGACATTCTCACAGAAGCTCCACATCACATCAGTCATCCCCATGTTGGCAAGGGTATCAACAGACTGTGCCTAGATGACAGGTTCATAGGTATGTACTAGGCTAATGACCACTTATGCCTTTTTAAGCCTAGCTATACATCCCAAATCTCTGAAAAGTTCTGGTACACTTGGTAAGTGTAAATAGGGCCTTGGGAGATGAAAGAGTTACAAGTAGTGATCTGGGAGATGAACCATTTATAGACTTATCTGTGTCCATTAGTGACATAGGTGCCAAACCAGGAATGAATTTCCTGTTCTCCTTCAATGTGGAGGCTGCTTCAGAGAAGGGGTAGTTTCTGGGATACATACCTGTCTCTCCAGCAAGTTCTATTTATATCACAGGCAAGGTTTAATTCTTTAGAATGGGTAATTCTGGTGCTGTTTGTTTTTGTGCATATGCAGGAGACAAGTTCAGACAGGAGTCCCCGTGGACTATGATGTTTGCAGATGACATTGTGATCTGTAGTGAGAGTAGGGAACAGGTGGAGGAGACCCTGGAGAGGTGAAGATATGCTCTAGAGAGAGAGAAGAGGAATGAAGGTCAGCAGGACTAAGACAGAATATATGTGTGTGAATAAGAGGGAGGATAGAGGAATGGTGAGGATGCAGGGAGTAGAGGTGATGAAGGTGGATGAGTTTAAATACTTGGGATCAACAGTTCAGAGTAATGGTGAGTGCGGAAGAGAGGTGAAGAAGAGAGTACAGGCAGGATGGAATGGGTTGAGAAGAGTGTCTGGAGTGTCTACCAGAGGGTAGTGAGACCAGCTATGTTATATGGGTTGGAGACAGTGGCATTGACAAAAAGGCAGGAGTCAGAGCTTGACGTGGCAGAGTTGAAGATGTTAAGATTTGCACTGGGTGTGATGAGGATGGACAGGATTAGGAATAAGTATATTAGAGGGTCAGCCCAGGTTAGAAGGTTTGGAGACAAAGCCAGAGAAGCAAGATTATGTTGGTTTGGACATGTGCTGAGGAGGGATGCTGAGTATATTGGGGAAAAGATGCTAAGGATGAAGCTGCCAAGTAACAGGAAAAGAGGAAGGCCTAAGATAAGGTTTATGGATGTGGTGAGAGAGAACATGCAGGTGGTTGGTGTGACAGAGCAAGATGCAGAGGACAGGAAGAAATGGAAGCAGGTGATCAACTGTGGTGACCCCTAACGGGAGCAGCCGAAAGAAGAAGAAGAAGCAGGAGGTCCATCAGTGTGTGGTCTGACAATGTTTGTATGCCAGGCATAGGTCTCCTCTCAGCAGCCTATAGGAGACGGAATACAGTATAAAGCTTTGAGATGATCTGCACAAGACATGTTATTTAATGCTCTGTTTTCTTTTAATAAGGAATCTATGTGGCATTCCAATTATTGGATGTGTCTAGCTAGGTAAATACCAAAGGGGGCAATGTACTCAATGATAGATCCAATGAATGCCTAATTCAGTGGAACAATGACCCCCTTGGTCTTAGATACCAAACCTTTGTTTATCATTTACCCTATACATCTGCTGATTGAACCCAACCACCAGTGTATATCAGGGGCTGGCTCTAATATGTGATGACACTGAGAATCTCACTGGGGTGCTGTTTGGGAGAGGTATACCACATAAGATGCAATGTACTCCTATACTGCTGCTGTCACAGAGGGAGCAGTGCTAACCCTTGAAATCATGGGGCACACCACTGATAGGGATGTCAAGCATCTGTACTGACAAATCTGTAGCTCAAGTATGTACCCTCATCCTGAATAATGGGTGGAGGTCCACCCAAGAGAGAGACAGACAGTGCCTGTGTGTTATCTGAATGCAACTAATTCTGTGTCTAGGCATCATATTTAGACCATGCACAGATGCTGACATCAGCCTCTTGTACTGAACCAGCTTGTACAGCTGTCACCATAGTAGGGGTTCAGCCTGCAAATATACAACACAAGACAGACTAGAGTGAATATGAATAACCCTACTACATTTGAGACTATGTGCTGTGTACGGATACAGTGGTGCAGAATATGCAAATACAGAACAGACACATATGTCTGCTTCCATTCCTTTGTGTCTACACAGCTGATATACCTATGGAAACATAAGCATTGATATGTATGGCATGCCTACACTCTGTGTGTGCACTCTTGCTGCTCTGTACACATTCAGTATACTTACTAACCTGATGCATCTCTCTCTTTCTGTCTCTCACTGAGATATGTGAGAACTGGCCTCTCCCAGAACCTGCACCCCTTTCTTCAAGTACAATACCTTTGCCTTCATCATCTCAATGCAGGGGCACTATGATCTCCTCTACATCACTTAGGCTTGTAGTGGGTGGTGACTCTCTTCAATGGTTGACCTCTCTGCCACTATGCTATGTACATCCTTGCAAGCCTTTCTGATCATTGGCAACATTCCATTGCTATTTCTTTTTGCACAGTTGTGCAGTCTACACACAACCTGACCCTGCTGCACTACACAGCCTCACCAGAATCATAACTCTAACCCTAAAAATCCTTCCTAGTCTCCAACCATAACACTCCCCTCCATAATGCCAAAGTCCCTAATCACTCTCAAAACCTAAAACTTCACTGCTCTTCCCTAAACCTAAAGCCCCTGCTCACTCCCTAACCGTAAAACTCCTCTCCCTAATCCTGAACTCCAGTTCTGCTCCCTAAACATAAAGTTCCTAATCACTTCTTAACACTAAAACTGCTATCCTCCCTCAACCTAAAACTTCCTTCCTGCTCACCAAACCTAAAGTCTCTGATTGATCCCTAAACCTAAACTTCCCTCCAGATCACTAAACCTAAAGATCCCCTTCCTAAACTTAAATCTTTTGCACAATTGCTGCGTGAAACCCTAACCTACACTTACACCCCTCCCACATCCACCCCATGGCTGCTAGACTTACCTTATTTGAACTTGGCTACTGTGTTCAGGTGAGATGTGGCAGCTTCATATCTTTTTTCATGGTTTCCACACCTTGTACAAACATGTATTCGAGCTCAAGCATGAGCAGGCAGCAACTTGAGCTATAAGATGCCTGAGTCTGGCTGTAAGATAATGGTCTTCAAGCACCTGACACTCAGGTTCTTGTAGTTCAACCACAATTTTGTTCACCAACAGCATTGATGTCATGGACCAATGTGTCCCAGACAAAGTTCATAGTGGTTGGAGGGTAACCCCTTTCCCCAACAGGTGATGTCCACTGGTCCTGAGTAGATGTAGTAAGAGGTCATTCTCATCTTTGCTAAAGCTGTTCAGGCTCTGCTTTCCAGTCCCACTTGAGAGGATATTAATGAAATGGAAACAAGAGACATACTTGTAGGCTAGTGACTGCAGTGGACAAAAGGCTACCAATTGCATAAAGTAGGTTAAATAATATACTCGACATTACATGCTTTGACTAGGATAGCAACGCTGTAGGTGTCACTAGTATGCTATGCTGTGGACAGTGGGGAACTCCAGTGGTACTCCAGATGATTGATAGGAGCAGACATATGCACGTATATACCTTGGGTGATTACCATACAGTGGTTCATAGGGATATACAGAGAAAGAATGTAAGTCACAGACAGCATGGCTAGGGGATATCTGGAGGGGATCAGAAGTGACAGTGGGTTAATGGGCTATAATGTTGAGGATGCAGACAGTGAGGACCACTACTGGTGCCCCTACTGCATGCACACACAACATGTCTGTTTAGGTCATGCAGGGTAGTGTAAGGATAGACCATCTTGATAGTAGGCTGCCTTCCTACAGGTACAGTGCAAATATACAGCTGTACATATTACATACAGATATGCATGTCAAGTGTTTTTGTAAGAACTTTGTCTCTCCAACACAGCTGGCATATAGCTGACCCCTGTGTCTCCTTTCAATTGCTGAATATATCTACCAACCCTGCCTTCCCAGGACTAGCTCCGATTAGGATTAGACCCAGCGAGGTGATAGACATTCTAGGAGAGCACTGCACCCTACCATGGAAGTAGTTTTCCCCATTTTACTTCCCCATCCCTGCACATCTGGTAATAGCCCAAAAGTGGGAGTGCAATATGTGTTAGCACTTGACCTTTCCTTCGCTGCTGCAAGAGGCTGAAATCAGCAGGATCCTCCACCCAATCTCAGGCAGCACTCCATGGTTGTTTTCTGGGTCTCCACCAGGGAAATTAAAATGTGACTTGTGCCCCATGCATGCACCCCTCTCACCTCCCCTCAAAATGGGCACGTCCATCCTCCCCTGCCAGCACCTCAAATGCCTGAGCCAATAATCAAACCTGGGCCAGTTGATCCATAGTTAGGGATTCATACATCTATGTCACAGTGACGGATATATGCAGGTGCTAGTTGCAGGTAACCACAGTACAGCTTACTCTGTGAACCAATACACTGTTCTAAAGCAAGGGCCTAAATGTATAACACACCTGAGGAAAAAAATCTTACCACAGTACTGCAGAACACTGTGTTATCAGGCTGTGTCTTCATTAAAGTATGCTAGCTTCCTGCCAGAAACTTCATTCAAAACGCACATAGTTTGAAATTTAACTTGGCGGAAAGTATGCCTAAGCTGTACGTATTTGGCTGTCTGAGCTGTATGTATCCAAATGTGTTTAGGTTCCACATATGTCTTTGAATTGCTGTATTTCAATGAAGTACCCACCTGGTTTCATTGCATGCTGCTCATATACCATGCTTGAGGATTCGTGCATGCTGCCTGCACATGTACACGTGTTGTACTTCATGGCAGTACTAGGCTGCACTGCTCACAATTAATAATTCACAGTTCCAGTATGAATCACAGGCCACCATCTTGTTTTATATGATATTCATGGTGATGGCTGCCAGTACTAATGCCACACACAGAATGTCTGTTTGGTGTGCAAAGGAGAGCAAGATCATGCTCATTATCCCATTTAGTCATTTCTGGGTGGATGCCAACTTTGACCAGGCTGAGCTTTTATCAGACAATTCTAACATCAGACAATATTGACATCTCCAAGAAAAGTTACCAATGCTGGCACCATTATGATGACCTGCAGTGTTGCCACCCTAAAGGCCATCATACTGGTGCTAGTATGATGACTATAATGATGACCTTTATGATGATCTGCAATGGGTCCACCCTGAAGCAATAGAAAGCAGAGGTTAGACAAGTAACATCTGTTAGTAAGACTTGGACATTGTCCCTGTTTTTTCCAAACCAATTGTGACTTTTTTTTCTGTAATTAAGAGTGGTGTCACTAATAAAGTTGGTTTCCTTTAGCAGATACCAGGATGTAACAGATGTAACTGTGGGGACTGTTTTAGCATACGTTGCTTGTATATATGTCACGGCACTGCTGCATACTGTGAGGTAATGCATAGATGTTCATTTGTTATGCTGTGAGCACCATGTCAAGCCTCTGCTATCATACACATACATGTGAAGCTGTGGGCAGTCTACCAGGCTACTGATATCTTGATGTAAATGTGAGTATTGATTAGATGTGAGGTTGTAGATCTCCAGACTTCTGCTGTCTTGCACATACATGTGAGGCTGTGGCTTCATTGTAAGCCTGTGAACACTTTTCCCATCTTTCTGCACTGCTGTCTGTCAGAGGCATGGCCCATGAAGAGGAAAAAATAAAAGGGGGGGGGGGACACTCCAATAATGCACTGTGGCACACTCCCTTCCTTCCAGCAACAGATGCAAAAACTTGCTTTCTATTCCAGCATTTCTGAAATCATGGTATAGAAAGGATGCAGAAACAGCACTTAGACTGAGCCCTTTAACAGGTTGCACCCAGGACAAAGACCCCCTTCACCTCACCCTTACTATACTACTGCTGTCTGTACTTCACCTACACGTGTAAGTAAAGGTTATTTTGCACCTTTTATTTTCAGCACAGACAGAGTTACACTGTGTTTGTGACCAAAGGAGACAGCTCTAATTTCTGGCATTGTGAGGCTTGGGTATTAACTATAGACTTGTACTATCTTTGTTGTACAATTTACAGAATATATTCATGAAAGTCATCACTCTCACTGTTTGTGTCTCTCTCTGCTGCATGTCATAAATATGCCAATGAGGCAGAGGCACATCTGCTGCCACAGGCCCTCGTACTTCCTGAAGGATTGGACTGCCTCACTGGGGGATACAGATTAGTCCCAGCCAGGACCCCTAGCTCACCTGTTTACTTTAGCCCAGCTGTTACTGCAGTAAGAGGTGTAGGAGGTGGTTGCCATCACAATGTCCACATGGGTAGCAGCTACCATGCTTCTCCTGGAGTACATTGTAGATATGCTTGACTGGTGTGCTACTGCCATTGAACCATTGGTCACTGTGCTCTGTCTCAGCCACCATTTGGGACACATTAACATCTGTCTGGTCTGCTCTGCAGCCATCACTCTGCGTAAAATCAAATCTAACCCCACTTAGGACTCCCCTTCTATTTTGGGATAACTTCTCACTTACGCATTGTTCCCTCCTCCCCATCACCATTAGTTCACCTTATGTTTGTCTCTATCCAGCCCATGTCTACATCTCCCAGCGTGTGCACATCTACCACTCTTTATCTATACAGTTTTTTGTTTGTTTGGGCGCCCCTGTGCCTTCACTTCCCTAATTCTCCACACACTGTTTCTCTGTCACACTTACTATTAACCCTTTTCTCTCTCTCTCTCTGTATATATATATATATATATATATATATATATATATATATATATATATATACACACACACACACACACACACACACACATATGGATCTATTTTGAATAATTGAATTACCACAATATCGAACTGCATTTGATTGAGACGAGAAACCCATATTTTCAAAATACTGAAAGTTTACATAGTCAAAGTTCAGTTTGTCGAATACTGTTATCATTATTAAAGGTTAAGTCTTAAAATAGGCTAGCTACCTTTAAAGATTTGTGCTATTTACGTAATCAACATGGCGGACATTACTTTCAATGGTACAGAAAGTGTAACTATCTTGTATAAAACTACCTTATGTTTAAAGAGTAATAAAGTGCTTATAATTGAAAGCTATATTTACCATTTAGAGAGAAGTGTTAAACTAAATAAACACTGGTGCCATACATACAAATTGAGTGGTAAATGTGAATGAAAAGCTATTACTACGTTTTTACGGAATGGTGAAAAACTGTGTAAATCAGTTCTTCACAGTCATACTAGAAATGTTATAGAAAACTAAAAACCACATTGTGGTTTAAAAAAAAAATCATAGTTAAACTATGTTGGTATACTGCAGTGGTGGAGAGACAGAAACATAACATCTACATTTTGATTTTCGATGTTCTGATAGTCGGTATTTAGAAGTTTCAATGTTTTGATAGAATACATCTACTAGCCGGTTTCTTCAATGTAGTGCAATCTCAGAGTTGGAATATTTAATTTGCAGGGGGTGTGGGGGTGCAGGAGGCACAGCCCCCCTGCAAAAATGTAAAAACAAAATTGATTTAGGTCATAGGCGTGTAATCGTCTTTCCATTTTCAATCATCTGAAGTTTAGTATTTTGAAGTTACACCCCCGGATTCACGAATCCTCCGTGTAAGACTTAATAAGTCTTACTCGGAGGCTGCAGTTGAACGGTATGATGTGAGCGTGCCATGAATATTCATGAGGGCATGCTGACTCAACCGTAACTCTTACATGGACCAAGTATGAAAGCAGGAGGTGTGTCCGACTGCCGAGCAGTCTAAATGTCCACACCCCTGCAAGTGTAGTAAAAGCAAAATGTCAACACACAAGAGCGAGTTCGCTCAAATGTACTTGCACCCAACACCACACTCCCTGACACTGTAAACCCCCATCACAGTTATAAAAAGTAAAATATTATTATTTTTTTTTTAATCCACGATATAGCTGCCCGTATTTGCGCGTGTGTGCATGGGTGTGCCCATTGCTTAGCTATAGTTAGCAATTCTGACATAGAAGAGCATAAGAAAGAATGTTTATGCAAATCACACCAAATTGCAATAGCGTAATAGTAGAGCGTATGCACAAAGAGGAGGCATTCATGGTTCGAGTCCCACCACTCCCCTTCTTATTTATGTTTTAAATCAGTATTTGAAATAATACCAGATATTTATGATTAAAATTTTATTAAAAGCAGTGACATGGCCAATGTATCAGTGAACAAAATATATATTTTTAAAGGACCCAGATATATAATAGGCTGCTGTTAAGCAACGCTTTACCCAGCTAAACATAGGTGCCCATAGTTAAATAGTGCTTTACCCAGCTAAACAGAGTTGCCCATGGTTTAATAGCACTTTACCCAGCACAATAGAGTTGCCCAAAGTTTAAAAGCACTTTACCCTGCGCAATGTGTTTGCGCGGATGTGCACGCTGCGCCAACCAGGGCACCGGGGAGCAACGTAGAGCTAAGTTGCTTAAATGCAGCCACACCCCCTAGCCTGTCTAGACAGTATTAAAATAAAAGAATGACAAGGCTCGATCCCAGGATTCTGTGCATCATAATCAAAGTACAGAACCACTAAGCCATGACAACATAGGGGAAGCAACCACTATTAACATTCATATACTTACGAATGGTAGTTTAACCATTACTAAGCAGGTCTGCAGTCAGCCGAGAATTTTGCAAAATGGCCAATCACAAAAAAGTGCAGGAAATGCGGCATATTTAAGCCCCATGGGCGGGAATACTCACCATAACTGATTGTAGCTCACATTTGCAGTCAAAATGGCAGGTGCAGGAGAGGGTTCAGGCTTCCAAGCGCAACGTTGGGGCATCGAGGAGTCCAAATACATGGTTTGGCTCCTTGTCCACCGTCACGAGTCAAGACGCCTGCAGGGCCAGTTCCAAGGGACAGAGTACAAGGCAAAGGCTTGGAACCGGTTAGCTCGTGACCTCACCAGTGCCACAGGTGTTCCCCGGACTGGTGAGCAGGTCCGTCACCACCATGCAGACCTGAAGAGACAAAAGCAGGACCACCTGAACCAGTGAATACAGGAGGCCCGTGGGATGCAGGATGCCCCACAACTGAGTATGTAGCCATGTAATGCAGTATGTAAGAATTGATAATGGAGTATGTATAATGGAGAGGTATCTTTCAATATCCCTTCATTTACTTTACAGCTGCCGGTGACCGTGTTACGAATCAGCAAGCCTATGCTGATAGGCTGCTAAGGTTGTGCCACCAGGCAGGTTAGTGATTATTCTGCATGTATTGTTATATAAAATATTTTTTGAGAGCATGAAAGAATATGTTGTAGTCCAATAAAACAGCCATAGAATTGCCTGAATAAGTCCTCTGCATGTACTACCAGATAAAAACTTCAGAGAGGAAGAAAAAGAGTGTAGTAACCCATTAAAAAAGGTAACATATGTCTGGAATAATATCGCTGCGGGCACTTTCATATAACATAAGTGAGTGAGCCTGAAAAAAGATTGTTCTAACCTATTAATAAAGGTATAATATGTCTTGAACATGTCAGCCATAAACACCGTTAAAACAAATAAAGGAGTGAGCCTGTGGAAAAGTGTGCAATGTCATTAATAAAGGTCTAAAACCCAGAGTGTGTCTGTGTCACAGAGTCTGAAATTTTGTAGTACCCTTGCATTATACAAACAGTACTGTTTGAAAATGTGCTGACAACCCAGAGTTATGCAGTCCCATATAAAGTGGGTGATGGAAGTGCTAGTAGCTGTGAAACATATATACAGTCCACAATAGTCAGTTACTGGCTGGCATGAATAAGTAAACCTGGCACACATGTAGCATGTAATTATTCACCAGAAATGTGAGTGTGTGTTAAGAAATGCAGGGTTCTGTACAAATTGAAGTGAAAATGTCATGTGAAAACATCACAGATATGTAGATAAAGAAATATAAATGCAAACAAGAAATATGTAGCAGTAACATCTGCATCCTGGACAGTTAGTATGTCAGATATAGGTCAGGCATATATTGAACTAGCCAAACCCATGACACAACCTAATGTATGGTGGCAAGTGTAATAATACAGGTAGGGGATATAGACTTGCAGTCACTGGGAATGTAGTGTAGACTAAATGGTCATTATAAGATGTTAACTGAGTTTTTTTGTCTACACCCTACCGTATGTGCATAAACCATGCAATTCCACACCTCAATGGGTATGTGTAACGTTAAATATTTGTTGGGACATATGTCCTATTGTTTATAAATATTTGCATTGATGTTGATGCATGCGCCCTGTTCAAACACCATGTTCATGGTGGCCTGTTGCTACCAAACATCCCTGCATGCTGTTGGAATATCCACTGTCATTCAATATATGCATGTGTTATGCTTGCTGTTCAACTGTTGGAACCTTGGTGTGTTGGGTTAATGGGAATATTACTGCATGCTGTTACAACTAATCTGGAATGCTGTTGTTTATGTTGTAATTAAACACACCTAATCACAGAACGTATGGGAAGGCCGGTCCCAGCGGACCCACCTGTCCCTCCTCAGTTGGCAAGTGCACCTAGCACCAGCAGCTCCGGTGCCCAGCCTGGGCTCCCCTCCTCCATTGGTCCTGTGCCACCTTTGGGTGGAAGCACTGCAGGGGATGGGGCTCATCCCCGCCGTGCAAGCGTGGGCGGGGAAGGGCCACCTGTCACCCTTCATAGGGTTTGGGCTGTGGTGCATAGAGAGATCCAGCGTTCAGTCGCTGATCCCCTACGCCAGCTTGAAGCGAGAGTGGCGCGTCTTTTGGGTGAGCCTGCCCATCCTACTCAGCCCCCAGCACAGCCACCCTCGGTGCTGTGAAGGTGCAGTGGTGACTGCATATGGGTGGGGATCTCAGTCCCACTGTTACCATCTGTGGGCTCATGGGCTTGCGATTTCCAAACAACCTTCCCTGTCAATTGTGTTCACCCACCCCATGTGTCAAACCCCGCCCCTGTATGCATCTTGTTTGTCTTGTCTGTTTACCTCCCCAACCTACCTCTTCAAATATACCTACATCCTCTACCTCACATTCCACTCTCACCTGAAAAAAAAAAAAAAAAAGGGCAATCTGTTCCCCCAAATAAATTACGCCCCATACATAGCTGCCCAATTCGCACACATGTCAGCTGGACATGTAAACAGATAATTCTAATTGGTAGTACAACATATTTTGTTGTCCTCACCCCTCTCTCAGGGGTGGAAGGTTTCAAATTTCACACCAAATTTCATACATATGCACAGCTGTTGCTGGTAAAGAAATGGGCAACTATGGACCTTCCCTACACCCATCCTGCACATCCCAAGCTGGTTTTCCTACTGTCTTTCCCTCTTTGTGCCCCCTTTTTCACCACTTTCCTATCTCCCCATTTTCTTTTCTTTAAAGGAAATTAGCGTGGGGGTTAGCGGGAGTAAGCACTTTTAAGCAGTAGTTAGCGGGGGTGCGCGAGTGTGAGCTTGTGTGCGCTTAGATAAGCATTGCTAAGCGTCACGCAAACCTGCTTACAACTGCTTAAAAGTGCCTTAGTCAGTCTGTATGGCAAGGCCCTTGTACTGCTCAGCAGCAAAATAAAATACCCTTGTCAGTCTCGAACCCGGGACTTTGGACTCACCAGTCTGCATGAAGTACCACTACACCACAGCAGATATGCAATAACTTAGTGCTGAAAGCAATATATCATGCATTACCATGAGTGAATGTAAAGGGAAAATAGGAATGGCATAACACAAATCTTGTTCTGTGGGCCTTAACCAGCAGGTGTTGTGGAATTGCATGACATGACTGTGAAAAGAGAATCAGCCATGCTAGTAGGGAATAAGGTCACAGTAGCACCTTACAAACCCCACACAGTATCAGAGCGGGATAAACACTGGCATATTTGTATAGGTCACATGCCAGACCTCCCAACAGTGACTGCTCTGCAGTGATGACCCTGATTTGTAAACAAATGTTAGCTGTGCCCCTCTGACTCCCTGTGAAATGTACTAACATTAGGCAGAAAGGTGTGGAATCTCACTTAATGACAAATGTCAATAAGTGAGAGTAGACACTGCGTGCACATCAGAAAAGGTGTAGTAATACACATGCTCTGAATCCCCCAAAGTCTGAACTGCAAAATGTCTGAAATATATCACAGGTGTATCCCAGTTATATGTACCTTTCCCTGAGGCTGTTCAAATATATACCTGAGAGTATCTGAGACCTGGAAGAGTCAGAAAAACACAGGCATATCAGCTTGTCTGCTGTTACACACTCTGCAAATAGATGTAGAATGAATCCCACAAGCATGCCCTTATGTAGAAGTACAACACAGAAATATCAAAGGATGTAGCCATATACTGCTAGCAACCACCTGTGACAATGCCATTGTTCAGGTGCTGAAAAGACTGCTGTGGTGCACAGTCAAAGAATACTAGGCTGACCTCTGTCTACCATCTGGATATGTCCACAGGTGAGAGCTACTCAGACAGACTACTAGCCTTCATAGACTTACAGGAACACAGCAACTCTGCATGTTCAGTAAGATAAACATCACACAATAATAAATAATGCACTCTGCACTTCTGCACCCCTACCCACAGGTACTATATACCCATGTAGTCAGGCACAACCAAGGGTGTAGGTAGGCATACACAGTAGTGAAATATGTCCAGTTGTCCTGAGCAGACTGTGCTAATGTCAACACAAACAAAAAACAAACTGTTCAGAAATGAGTAACGTACTAATGACAGTATAGCAGTTCACAAACAGTGCATGTGCCTGATATTCATAATTGGTAGTACAACACAGTTAGTTGTCCTCACCCCTCTCTCAGGGGTGGAAGGTTTCAAATATCCCTCCTAATGTATTGCATATGCACAGCTGTTGCTGGTAAAGAAATGGGCAGCTATGGACCCTCTCCACACCCATCCTGTACATCCCGAGCTGGTTTCCCTACTGTCTTCCCTTCTTTGTGCACCCTTTATCACCACATTCCTATCTCCCCATTTACTTTTCTGTCAAAGAAATGAGCGCAGGGGTTAGCGGGAGTGAGCACTTGTAAACAGCAGTAAGCGGGTTTGCACCAGTGTGCGCATGTGTGCGTTTAGCTTAGCATTGCTAAGATATGATAAGCTAAGCCAAGCTTAGCTTAGTATCGCTAAGCGTCACGCAAACCCGCTTGCAACTGCTTATAAGTGCCTTAGTCACTCTGCATGACAAGGCCCTTGTACTGCTCAGCAGCAAAATAAAAAACCTTGTCAGCCTCAAAGTCGGGACCTCAGACTCATCAGTCTGCATGAAGTACCACTACACCACAGCAGATATACAATAGCTTGGTGCTGAAAGAAATATAACATGCATTACAAGGAGTGACTGTAAAGGGAAAATAGGAAAGCCATAGGAATACATTGCAATAAAGAAATATAACATGCATTACAATGAGTGAATGTAAAGGGAAAATAGGAAAGCCATAGGAATACATTGCAATAACTAATGTTGTATGCCAGTTAATTCCATAATTCCAAAAGAAAGTACATACACCCATGTATCTAGTTCTAGCATTAGGAGGTGTGAGTAAACTTACACACTGAGAAGAGTGTACTGGAAGAAGCAACAGTTAGGTTTCAGTACAACATGCATTTCACTGGTTACAACCCAGCTTCAGATATGAGACATATACCAACCTTCTGACTGACACAACAGTGTCCACAGCAAACAAGCATGGTCCCCACCTTGCAAAACCGAAAGGCCTATGCCTACCTAACCTATCATTTTATAGCAGTGTCCTGAAATCACAGTGAGAACTGCAATTACCACACAGCAGGCTGCATGCAATTACTAAATGGTGGGCACCAATTGGTGCAGAGGCCATCACATGCACATGTGCAGATACCTACATAAGCAGCCTGTACTTGCTGTCCACACATGCAATCATATAATTGCAGCAACTGGAGAGAGAGAGAGAGAGCGAGAGAGACAGACAGAGACAGACAGACAGACAAACAAACAGAGGCAGTTGGAGACACCAAACCAAAAAAAAATAAATAAATAAAACACGTCAACAGGTACAACAGACAGAGGTGAAAAATACAAAGGTAAGGTGAAAATACAAAGGTAAGGTATGCAAAAGAGATGTATTTGCTGGCATCCGAATGATGTGTCTGAAGGGTATTGTACATACTGTGAACCCTCCATATGTGGTAGCAGTCCGTATCTATATGTATATGCAGATGTGCATAGGGCAAGGGTCATACTGCAACTGTTAGTGAAGGCTGGACATATATATGTATTTGAAGGTTGCTATGTGCACATATCTATGTAGGTTGTAGTGTGTGGCATTGAAAACAGCAAGCAGTGCAGGTATATGCCATGTGGTGGTTAAATGCTGTGGGACTGAGTTACAGCCAGTGAGGTCTGCTACAGCTATACGGCCTGAGGACAGCAACATGCATTCTGCACAACACTGTGCAATATTATTACATAATTGTATGTCACACAACTGTTTCATAATTGATATTCCCACCATGAAAGGTGGGCAGTATATGTGCCTATATGTGCATGTATATGTACAGCAATGGATGTTTACAAGTATGTGTATATATATATATATATATATATATATATATATATATATATATATATATATATATATATATATATATATATATATATATATATATATATATATATATATATATATATATATATATATATATATATATATATATATATATATATATATAGATATAGATATATAAATATATATATATATTATATATATATATATAGATATATACATATATACATATATGGATATATATATATATATATAGATATATAGATATTTAGATATATAGATATATACATATATAGATATATATAGATATATACATATATAGATATATATAGAGATATATACAGATATATATGGATATATATATATATATATATATCTATATATATGGGTCTACCTGAGATGGTCGACAAGCCATTTGATCGACTTTCATTTGGTCGACAATTCATTTGGTCAACAGGCAGATTTGCCCCCCTCCCCAATGTTGTGCAACCCTGGAGTTGATATATATAGTTAGGGGGTGTGGAGGCACAGCCTTCTGGTGGCCAAGGCATGGACTGAACACCAGTGTTGATACTGCAGTGCCATACCCCATTCCAAAACACTTTACCTACTAACTACCAGATAGGTGGTTGCCTGCCTAACACCGAAAGTGTCAGAAGGGAACATGGGACACAGGTGAACAGTAGCCTACCCTTTGATATTCACAGTGCCACACTAGTCTTGTAATCTGTCTACGTGGTACGTGTCATCACAAATGTTGTGTCATGTACGGAAATATAGGTCAGTGTTCCCTGTACTCATCACAATGTCCCATGTGGTATGTACCTCACATGACAACTACAGCAAGTGGAAATGCCACAAACATACCTCACAAAGAGTAATACTGCCCTCAAACATATCCCCTATGCAGACTGACTGACATAACCACAGCTACAGTGCATTGCATACCGGCTACCCAGAGGTTACCTCTGCCGAATATACAGAGGTATGTCACACCCATAGCAGTCAGACAACCACCATGTCAACACCTCACAATCCCACCAGGCTACACGGCCTAGGTCCCTAATCCCCGCCACCTCACTAAACAGCACATGCTGGAGGGATAGGCTCCTATTGTCAAATATGCCATACTCTGGAGTAAATCACCCAGCATTAACAAACAAGGCTCCTCAGTAGCAGATCTCATACATACCCCTGATGATTGTCTGGGGGATAGGTAACACGCCCTGGGAATCACCTCTGTGTATCCGTTTGATAGGAGCAAGTGAAATCAGATTACATGTGTGTCAAAGGCCAGGGTAACATATGGCTAGGCTGCTGTAGGCCCTAGGGCCAATAGCGTATTACCTACCTATGATGCTGTACTGTTGTCCCTCACACACACACACACACACACACACACACACACACACACACACACACAGACATGTCGATTGGATGGGTCAATGTCAGGCTCTGGCAAACAACAAAACGTCCTGTGCATACGATGATACCTGTGTCACCTCCTGTCATCTGTAACATTGATGGAGGAAAAGGCTAACATGGTGCTGATGCACAGGGTGACACTATAGCAGTGTAGAAATATTAGCAAGTTGTCAACAGGAAAGTGTAATGACATCCTTGTAGATATATCTCAGCAGACATTATGCATCAAAGCTCTGATTGTCAACGTAGCATTGTTTACACCACTGTTAGGTCTGAGTATGTATTGTCCACCCATGTGCCACTTGGCTGAAGTGTAATGTGTTGCCAGCATGTGTTAGTGAGTGGACAGTATGTGTGTGATGTGTGCAGTACAGATTAGCAAGTGTACATCTGTGAACATGGTGGGTGCACACTGTCTGCATGTACGTGCATAGTGGACACATGGGATGTGTGGCATACCCTGTTGTACACATTGTTAACATCTCATGGTGTCTTTCAGTGGTCAGTATGCATTCTACTAGTTATGTACTAACATAGGCAGACGTGTGTATGACATGGGTTGACTCTATGCTGTGGGTGATACTGTTAGTATCTGTCAATGATTTGTGGTCTGGTAGTATACACAACCTCAACAGCATGACTATAAGCAAGCATTGGATGATGTCCTGACAAATGACACACAGTCGTAGGGAACTCAGTAACAGTTGGATCCTTCCGGTGCTACACTATAACACTAACCAGTGGTAATGACCGCCACCCACTCCTGTGACCACACCTGTTTGGCATATAGCCCCCTTAGGTACATGCAAACACACTAGGGATGTGTCCATCCAACTCTGAAAATGCATGCATTGGCCTACAATCCATTCCCTGGATGGGACGCATATCCTGCACAAGGGTATCATACAGACAGATACCTGTCATCTGATACATGTTATATAGTAAGCCAACTATGGCATAGTCATCCACATGTACTATACTTACTATCCCGTCAGTACCACATAGGTGGTAGCCCTCAACATGTATGTTGGGTACCAATGTGTACATACAGCCTCATGTTATGTCATGTGTCCCTTGGTATCCACATATCCATAGGTATTGTGGAGTCCCAAGGTGTATCACATGAGACATTAGAGGCCTGGATGCATATCCACAAGGCAGTTGTACACCTATAAAGACTGTCCATTATTGGCAGTCATTGTTGTGTATGAACATGTCTGACATATACCCCAGGCATATACCCTCATTCACACTACTCTTAAGTAACTGTCATGGGTGTGTGTGGCACAGATGACCTTGGCCACAGATCACGACAGTGGACGGCCCTGTCACATACATACATATGTGACCTACAGTCTGAGAAGCAGCGGCACAACCTGTCAATTGCAACAAATGTATTCATGTAGTATGCAGGCTTCACACCTATGTACTGATTGAGGGGACATGTACACATATATATTTGCCATGCAGATACCTGATGTGTGCAATGCACTTACTGTTGTAATCATAATATGTCATACCATAGTAAAAGCAAAACTCACAGTGTATTGACCAACAGTGACACACACACAGTCAGTGTTTGCAGGATTTAAACCCCTACCTAACTATGTTATGATACTAGTGAGAGACGCATTAGCATGGCGCGCTATTTGCTTTACTGGGTGGCTTCTCTTCTCCAGCTGTATTTATAAGGTGGTGACATCATCAGTCTTTCCAAAGAGGAATGTACATCTTTTAGTGTGTTTTCCCAGTCTCCAAAAAGGGCGCTCTTTTCAAAGACAATTTCACACATACAGTCAGCATTTGCAGGATTCAAACCCCTACCTAACTATGTTATGATACTAGAGAGAGGAGCTATTTGCTTTACTGCTTTACTGGGTGGTTCCCCTTCTCCAGCTGTATTTATAGGGTGGTGACATCATCAGTCTTTCCAAAGAGGAATGTACATCTTTTAGTGTGTTTTCCCAGTCTCCAAAAAGGGCACTCCTTTCAAAGACAATTGCACACAGTCAGCATTTGCAGGTTTCAAACCCCTACCTAACTATGTTATAATACTAGAGAGGGACGCATTAGCGCGGCATGCTATTTGCTTTACTGGGTGATTTCTCTTCTCCATCTGTATTTATAGGGTGGTGACATCATCAGTCTTTCCAAAGAGGAATGTACATCTTTTAGTGTATTTTCCCAGTCTCCAAAAAGGGAACTCTTTTTAAAGACAATTGTACACATACACCCCACCCACAAACACACAGTCAGCGTTTACAGGATTCAAACCCCTACCTAACTATGTTATGCTATTAGTGAGAGACACATTAGCATGGCACACTATTTGTTTTACTGGGTGGTTTTTCTTCTTCTGCTGTATTCATAGGGTGGTGACATCATCAGTCTTTCCAAAGAGGAATGTACATCTTTTAGTGTGTTTTCCCAGTCTCCAAAAAGGGCGCTCCTTTCAAAGACAATCACACACAGTCAGCATTTGCAGGATTCAAACCCCTACCTAACTATGTTATAATACTAGAAAGGGACGCATTAGTGCGGCATGCTATTTGCTTTACTGGGTGGCTTCTCTTCTCCATCTGTATTTATAGGGTGGTGACATCATCAGTCTTTCCAAAGAGGAATGGACATCTTTTAGTGTGTTTTCCCAGTCTCCAAAAAGGGCACTCCTTTCAAAGACAATTGCACACATATATACCTCTTTCCTCACACACACACAGTCAGGGCTTGCAGGATTCAAACCCCTATCTAATTAGGTTATGATACAAAAGAGAGACGCATTAGCACAGCGTGCTATTTGCTTTATGGGGTGGTTTTCCTTCTCCTGCTGTATTTCTGGGATGGTAACATCATCAGACTGGACATGGTAATGTGTGTACACTTTGTTTTATGCCATTCCAGGAATGGTCCATGTGGGTCATCAGGTGTCAACAGCTTGAACAGGAACTCATAATCCTTACTTTGTGTGATCTATCTGTGGACACATTGACATTCCTTCATATGTCAACACATATTTATGCACAGCTTGTTGGTTTTGTGGGTACTACATGTGTCTGGGATGTTGATAAAGGGCTATTCAAAGTGTATGTGAGACATGTGTCGCTGTGTTCAGTAATGTATGTCCTGAGTGGCTGCCTTGCAAACAGTCTAGCATGTTTAGGAACCATGATCTGCACATGAACATACCATAGTTAGTAAGGTTGTGTGTATGTCAGCTTCCAATAGCTCGGTTTATGATTTCAACCATGATGGACTCTATGGCCTTGCAGATCAGACTTCATAGGTGTACTGGACTATACTTCCCATGGTGTGTTGTGCACCAACACTTGTGTGGAGTGCCATATGTTGCTGTAACACATTCAACGGTTCCACATCCTGTGTAGGGGGGGAGGCTCAGCTGACTGTTCAGGTGCAGGATCTGTTTTTTTCTGTAGTTTATGCATGACACATATTGGGAATCAATGTAGTCCACTTGATGCCATGCATTTGGCACTGGGGGTAGCTGTTCATCCATTCTGTATGTGATATCTCCTGGTATGATGATATGGACTATCGTCAGTGGGAGGTGGGTATGTATATATGGGCCTGTCTGTCAAGATGTCGGCATTGTCAGTTAGATACAGTTGGCCCTGACTCATGACATATATCTGTGTACATTGCTATGTATGACATAGCTGTCGGAGGTGTCATGATTCAGTCTGGACTCCTTCTCAGCTACTCTTTACAGAACACCAACGAACCTGAGCACTAATCCCTGTTATACTCTTTTACACACTTAACACTGTACCGATCCTTTGTGATCTGGCTACAGAGTATGTCATCATGATATCCCGGCATGTCCAGGGGTCGGCTTCGTGTGTACTCTCCAGTCCAGCTGGTGAATATTGTGATGTAGACACAATCTCACATCTGCCTCATGTACACATACAACACTCTCCTCCTCCTGACAAACTCAAATATATGTGTGAGATGCACCTATAGAGACATACAGGGTGCTGAACTCTCTCGACCCATGACTGGCACAGTCTATCAGGTGGTGAAGGTAACCACACACACCACATATCAGTCTCACATATCCTCTGGCAACAGCACTCAAACCACATTATCACACATACACATACTCGGATGCTGTAAATGAACTCTGCCTAAGCAGCAGAGACCTCCACAGCAGGCACACACACGACTGCTACCCCACTACAATACCCACATCTCACATAGTTCACAATGTCAGTGTGCCACACAGTCACTGCCCTTCAGGCTGCACAACACACCTAATACACTTGTGATAGGTGACACATATTGTCAGACACACTGACGTACCACTCACCAGTACATACAAGGGAATAGTCCCTTTGTGCTGTCTGTCAGGTGCCAGGATCTGCCACATAACACATGCAGTCAAGTCACTCCAAAGCAAGTATAGGACTGGCACCATCATTGTCCATGCTAGTGCGTAAAACCTCAGACGTTACTCCCTGGGCCACATGACATGGTACATGGAGGAACACTGTGATCATGTAGCCCAGGCCAGTATGACCCTGACCTTGTCTAGCATCTTACACCCACCAGGTATGATGTCACAGTATACAGACAAACATATCACGTTTAACAGTTGGCTAACTAATTGGTGTCATTCATAGGGGATACAGCATCTGTCAGCCTGTGGTGACATGCTCAACATGCCACGTAGCTTCACTATGGACAGCTTGCACCTGTCACCCTTGGACCTTCGAATGCTGGCTAAGGCTCTTGCTACCACCATAGTGCATTTGTTCAGCAGGGCTCAAAAGACAAACCCACCTCCATAGACATTACAGGTTAAATGACACTAAGGGTAATGCTGCTCAACACCAGATGTGTTACCCTCATATTGCGGCCACTCAGAACTCTCCTCAGTATGGAGGATAGCGATATCTGTGCACTAACATACGCCTAGTTCAGGCTCACATATGCACACCAGCACTACCAGGTTATGTTTCATACCATGCTTTCTGACCACAGGACTTGGAACGGATAACACAACTAGGGGGAGTATCCATATACATCACAGATACACACACGTCCGGGTTAGTAGCACTGCACTAATTATCACAGACCATACATATACAACTACCATTGTGCAAACCTGCCTTTCAGTTTGTTGGCTGCTACAGACCACCCTCCCATACTCAGGAACCATGCTCGGCTTTCCTGGGAACAGTGGAGAATATGAAGGTCTCCACAAACACCATTATATTGGGTGACTTCAGATACACAAATATTGACTGGGGATACTAATCAAGCCCCAACACCCTCGCCCTACAGTCGCTACAATTTGTAAATTCATATGCTATGGCACAACCAGTCACCACAGCCACAAGGGGGAATACATATTGGACCTGCTCATTACCAACATGGGGACTCTATATTCCACACCAGTGATATACCCCTCATTGGTAAGGTCAGAACATACATATATCTCACTGGACATACATATACACTCCACACACCCATCCTGGGTAATCTTGGTGAACTTCTCATGAGCCAACGTGTCACTTCACCAAAGCAAGGTGGTGTCCTTCAGAGACCCTGAGGGAGTGGCAAATACGGCTCCAACTGCTGAATCCTTTACATACACATTCTATGGACACCTAGTGGACTGCATGGATTGTGCTATCCCAAATAACAATAGGACTCACTCCTCCAATGGCAGGGGACCTGTTTGGTAGACCCCAGCCATTAATAAACTGTACAAAGTCAGGAGGAAGCTACTACATGATAGAGCACAATCACAGATGGGGAAAGCATCTGTGATCTGTACTAGCAGACAGCTACGATCATTCATGTACTTATCTAAGGGCTGCTTCTCATGGACAATTGCACCAGACACGTAGGACTATCACAAGGCCTTCTTCAGTTATGTCAGGAACCTGGGTGGACACTCACTGATATGCTGTGAGTTACTGCATACTGACTAAACTTACCCTGAACCCACTGGCATAGCCAACATCCTGGCAAACAGGTTCAGTGCAGATGTCTCCCCCCCCACCCCCCCTAGGAAGCAACTATCCATCCCAACAGAGTGCAACCTCCCTGACATCACACAGTAACAGGTGAGTGCTGCCCTCCCCAAAGCATACATTACAGCATCAATGGGACCAGATGGTGTCCCGGCCTGCATCTTACACAAGCTTCATGACAGACGTAACCCCCACATTACATCACTGTGCAATATCGGAGTTACTACAGGATATGTACCCATGGAATGGCATACAGCGACAGTGGTCCCACTCCACAGAGTTGGTGCCACAACAGATCACAGACAATATTGCCTTATAAGCCTACCTAGCCTGTTCTGCAAAGCTATGGAGCGTATTGTCATGGGACTCTTACACATAGACATTGGGAACCTACAGATACTGTGTCCCACACATTTCAGCATTGTTGTGGGCAGATCTTGCCTCTTGAACATGTTTGTATTCTTTAGACAGTTAACAGGTCCATCGACATAGGGACAGTTGTACACACGGCCTACCTGAACCTTGCAAAACCTCTCCACACAATAACCCACTGGGCCATTATGCATAGGCTCACCAGCATCGATATGGACACATATCTCACATGATGGATTGCTACCTGGATCAGGGATAGCACACACAGTCAGAATTGCAGGTGCCATGTCTGACTATACACCAGTTACACGTGGCATCCCACACGGCTCGGTCCTGGGACCTCTCTTGTTCAGTATATATTTGTCTGACGTACAGGCTACCACAGGGGGAATATGGCTGACCTTGTTCGCACTTGACTGCAAACTGTGTGCCATAATCAACTCTCCAGCTGCCACATGCATACTCCAACAGTGTCTCACAGAGATGGATGACTGGTGCCTTAGCCTTGGCCTTGGCCTACAGCTAAATGCCATTAGTTGCATAGTCATCCCCTTTGGGAATAACAACATGCCCACACATTACCACATAGGTAGTACTCCATTACATATGGTAGGAGTTGTTAGGTGATTGGGGACATGACTTGTTTGTACTGTCGCCTTTGACATTCACGTTGCCAAAGTGGTTGGACAGACCTTCTATATAAGCCACCTTATCCCATATGGTTTCACATCTAGATCGAGTGAGGTCATTGTGCCCCTATACTCATCACAACCATGCTTGGTTACAATGCCACCTTTGGGGTGTACCTTACCCAGCACCTGCAGCAACTGTACTGGCCACAGAAGTTCTCACCAAGCAGATGTAGGGATTCACACGGATGACCTGCACAGTTCGGATGCAGTAACTCCAGCTCTACTCAGTCGCTTACCACCTATTCGGATATGATGTGTGCCTGTTGTTTACAGTAATACCCAACCCAGAATTACTAGACATGCTCCACCTCAGGATATCTGACTCCCTTGTAGCTACACACTCCAGGGACATATACCTCAGCACAGATGTTAATAGGACATGCTGGAGGGACAGATTCTTATCCCAGGGCCTCCACTCACTCCGGATTGCGATCACAGTTTCACATAGGCAGAGCCACCCACTGACCACCTACAGGGGACATCTTGACGGCTGTATGGGTGATCGTATGTTTACCCCTGGGATATCTTCTGTGTCCCTGCTAGACAGAGGCACACTAGCCTAAATGTACATGGGCTATCTTGTGTGACCTACTATTCACTGGTACAGTGTAGCAATCTGACAGGGTTGCAAAAGCCAAACACACTCTGGCTAGGCTTGTACATGCCCTAGGGCAGATAGCCTAGTATCGACCTCTGAACCTATGCTTATGTTCGGGATGCAAAATATGTATTGCTGATACTGTTTGCAGGTCTTTATCGTCTTTGCTTTCCCAGTTTCTATGAACAACTTAGGTATCTGCAGAACATGTTTGATCATGACAGGGTTCCACTATATTATATATGTGTCTGTTGTCATGTAACTGTGTGCATAGGGTGGATTGCTGGATAGTGAGAGGTTCCTGGGTTAACACATGCAACTGCCAGATATGTGTGGCCCACTGCTGTACTCAGACATGGCCTAAGTGTGTGAGCATGCCCAATTCAGGCTTTCCATGTTTTGTTGCCTGACATATGTCTCATTCATTCAAGTGTGTGAGCATGCCCAGTGTGAGCTTTCAGTATGTTGCGATCTGAAGTCCACTACATTTGTGGATGTGTGTGAACATGACCAATATTAACATTTATACTGTGTGTGTTGGAAGTCAAGTTCTGTTCTTACTGCAGGACTCACCTTTGTGTCATAACTCAACAGGGATTATGCTGTGCCTGCAGAGTTTCCATGAGATACTTTGCATTGACTTATCAACATTCCTTCATACTGGCTGACCAGTGCAATACCGTCATGGTTTAGTGGTTCAGTACTTTAACTATAGTGCACAGTATCCTGGGTTTAAGGCCCATCACTGCCTTATATTTTCATACTGAGCAGACCAGACTGCTTAAGGGCCAGTTAAGCAAATATGAGCATGTTAGCTTTTGTTCAGCTATGCCCTGCTTAGACCAGGCTTGTCCGACATTGCTGTATATTCACCAACTTTGCTGGACATTGCCCAATATTACTCAATATTGACCACAGTTGTACTAGTTGGTGTGTGCAATTCTGTTTGCATATACTACATGGTGGTAAATGCTGTTTAGCACTGCCTTAAATTGCTTGACACATGGCAATCATGCCTCAGGTAGTGCTGCAGGGCTGCCTATGTCGGATGCACATACTACACTCCCTGTACATGTTTGAAAGCAGGTAGTGTCAACTTAAGCATCCCTTTTACTATATGTGCGAGTCAGAGAGAGGTATAATTTCTGGAGTTCCTACTGAGCCAGTGTATGTGCTATGCGTTGCCTCTTTGCCAAGGCCAAAGCATACTGAGCATGCCTCCTTCTGCCTACTGGGGCAGGCTCAGGTTGTTCCTCCTCTGAGTCACGCTCTGCCTGTGATGACCTTGGCAGTGGTGGGGGGCTGTTTGGCCCAGGGCTATGCTGGTCCTGCTGCAGCTGTTTTTGCAGGATCATATTATGTAGCATAGCACATACCATGACAATTTGGGTACATGTAGTTGGTGAGTACTGCAAGGCTCCACCAGATGTGTCCAGGCACCAGAAACATGGCTTGAGCAGCCCAAACACACGCTCGATTACATTTCATGTTTGTGCATGTGCCTCATTATGGCGTTCCTTTTCAGGTGTGTGTGCGTTTCTGATGGGTGTCATCAGCCACGGCTCCAGCGCATAGCCAGCATCCCCCACTAGGTGACCATGTGGGATGTCCCCATTGGCAAATGTCTGGTACAGCTGCGTCAGATGCCAGATATGGGAATCATGGTAGCTTCCAGGGCAGCCAGCACACACATTCAGTATTATGCCCTGGGCATCACACACGACCTGGCAGTTGATGGAGGGGAAGTCCTTGTGGTTGAAGTAGACCCTACCCCGCTCATCAGCTGGTGCTTTGATGCATATGTGCATGCAGTCTATTGCACCCACTACCTCAGGGTATTCCGCTATTTGCTGGAAGAGACGCATATTGCTGGCCAATACCTCATGGGAATTGGGGAAATATACATGATCACCGACATGTGCTGACATGGCATCCAGGAACTGGTGCAGTACCCTGGATGCTGATGCCTGTGATATCCCCATCATATCACCAGTTGGTCTCTGGAAGGTACCTGCTGCTAGTATTCTTAGGCCAACACATACCTTGGTTTCCACTGGGATGGGCTCCCCTCTGTTGGTTCTGTGTGTGAGGCGTGGCCTGCACAGCTCAACAATTTGCTGCAGGAGGTCTCTGTCCACTCTATAGCACTCCACTATCTCCAGCTCATGTAGCCCCTGGTAGGTTACCCTGGGCCTGTACACTCTTCTCCGTCTCCTCACTGTGGGTTATCCAGCAGCATTTCCATTGTCACCACCCTCAGCATGTTGCATATGTCGCCTTATAACAGCAATGGCAGCCCCTAACATTTCTTTGTCTCAGTAAAGCTTTTTCAGTTTTCACTTCTATTAGCTTACTGCAGTGTCTCTTGTGAGAAACATAATGGACTGTTGTTTGCAGAGTTTTAAGTGCTAGGCTGGGCTGGGCTAGTGTACTGCCTGTGTAATTGCCTGATTCTGATTGTTTTCACCTGCTAGCTCTGCTAGTACTCCCTGGTAGCTTCCTACTATTTGTTGTGCTTCCTATTTCCTTTCTGTTTCCTCGAGGGGGGGGGGCAGCGCCATGCACACAAGCACAAACACACTCACAGCAGCTCACACACACGCACACATGCTTACATGGATTACAACTTGCTTATTCAGGTTAAAATGCTCGCACACCAGTGCAAACGTGCTTACAACACTTTAAACTGCCTTATACATGCTTACTCAGGCTTAAACGCACGCACTCACACTTACACGCTCGCACACTGTCTTACTCAGGTTTACAGGCGTGCACACGCACGCATACCTGCTCAGCAAGAAACTTTGGTGCTATTCATGGCATACACCTTCCATTTCTTGCCTTTACCTAGTCTACCTGTTGACACACCTCTTTCAATAATGTGTAAATGACAGCTGACACATGCCACTCTGCTCCAATGAGCTTCCCTTATTTCATACCCCACTCGTGATGTCACCTATTTTTTACTCTGTTACTCCCCTTATCCTACTCCTACACTCCACTGACTGTGCTCATTTGCTATGTAAACCTGCAATTCACTATCCTAACCCTCCTTTGCATAGGATTGCCTACTAATGCTTGGTTACATCTCTTAGACTGTGCTTCCCCACTTAGCAACCTCTACTCGGTGGCCATGTTGTCTTCAGCCTGCCATTCCCTTGCATTGTAAATTAAAAAAATAAATAAAATCCACATTTGTGGGTTTAAATTTTGATTTTTTTGGTTTTTAGAGTGGAGTCTGTTTGCGTGGCGCTGCGCTACGCTTAAACATCGGAAATCAGAGAAAAAAAATAATTATTTTTATTTTCATATTGCATCAGGTAACATTGCCAATGGCCATATATTTGGCCATTGGCATGCTTCCTCTACTGGATGCAACCTTTATTTGGAGTTGTCATGGCTCTGTTTTGCTATTTGCAGAACGGTACTCAGTTGTCAACTGAGTACATTTCTGCAAATAACACGGCTCTTACTCGGACAGGTTCGGGTTTCCTGTATCGCAAATCTACCTCATTTGCATGCCTTTCGGCCGCAATTGAGTTAATTTGCATGACCCGGCCCTGTCCGTGTAAGAGCCGTTTTAGGAGCTCTCTTGCACGCCCCTGCAGGCTGTTCCTGGATCGCTCGTCAGACATGATGGTTGCATGGAGTCTTACTCTACTCTTAGACTCTGTGCAAGCCATAATGAATCCGGCCCACAGTGTTTTGTGCATTAGGGTTTTTCATTCCGATCAAGTAAAATGTGATTATTTGGTAATTCAACATATGAAAGTAGCTCCATATATATATATATATATATATATATATATATATATATATATATATATACATATATGGGTCTACTTTCTTTAGTCAAATTTCATTTGGTCAAAAATGATTTCAGACAGCCCACTTCACTGAAAGCTCATTTGATTGAAAGCTCATTTGGTCAAATTTCATTTGTCAAAAATGAAATATAGCCCCTGCCCCATTGCAGTGCAACTCTGGAGGGAGGATATTAAGTAAGGGGGGTGTGGGGGGCACAGCACCCACATTGGGGGTTGTGGGGGCCGTAGCCCCCCGCATTTTGCAAATAGTTTTTACCGAACATATATATATATATCTCAATATATTTTTAATGGATACACCTTTATATAACAGTGAATACACTAGAATTATGTGGGGGGCTACTCCTCCCACACACCCCAATGTGGGGGGCTGTGCCCCCCACCCCCCCTTACGTATTATTCTCACTCCAGGGTTGCACTGCAGTGGAGCAGGGGCTATATTTCATTTTCGACCAAATGTAATTTCAATCAAATGAGCTTTCAGTGAAATGGGCTGCCTGAAATAATTTTCGACCAAATGACATTTGACCAAACACAGTAGATCCATATATATATATATATATATATATATATATATAGAGAGAGAGAGCGCTATACACACACAAATGCACACGCAAATACATATGAAATGGGTATGTCTTCCCAAAAAGTGCCCTGCCTTCCTCCCACCTGTTTTTCCTTTATGTTTTCCCTTCTGTGCATGTACCTCTGCCCAGGTGACCAGACAACTGCAGGTGTTTGCACTATTCTATAGTTAGCATGTTTTAGTAATTGCTGGCAGCCAGGTACAGTACATTCCAGCTCATACTACCTAATCTTGAGAAGTTTGTACTAAGTGCATATGGCCTCTCCAGTGCTCTGTAATCTACTTTTTGCTCTTTTCCTTTGTGGTTGCTTTGTGGCTTTATAGAACTGCACAAACATTCACATCAAAAGACAACCTGTTGCATAGTTTAGCACCATTTGGATGTTTACATATTCTTTATTTGGGAATGTATTACCATTATGTGGCAGCACTCAGTGCATCTCTATTAATCTTGGCCTTTATGTCTGAGTATCCACCATGGACAAAACTTCTAAATTACTGATGTGTGTACTACAGACCATTGTGACACATGAAAAATTGGGTATCTCCTCTCTTGAAAATAAACAATCAAAGGTCACCCAAGGGTGGAGAGTCCAGAATCTCCAATCCAGCCTGGCCGTATACAAGGAGTATTTGTCTGTACAAACAAAAATTTCAACACAAGATAGTCAAGAGTCGAAGTACTTAGAGCAATCCCCTCAACTAAATAATTTTATTTCTAAAACCAAAATAAGTCCATTTCTAAGTCCTCCTTTTTCAAAAATGAGACAGACTCCAGATCATTCCTTTTATAGGTTTTATTGGGTTACAGACTTTAGTCTTTGTAGATTCTTCAGGTCCATTTCTTACATCTAAACTTTCTATGATCATAATACTGCTAGAAATACTGTTATAGAGGGAGCATAGTACATTGTGGGGCAGCACAGCTCCACCTAACTGGCCTTTCACGTGCCCAGAATGAAGACATCTGATATAATGTTAGAGCCATTCTCATTTGCATGGAGGGGGGGCTTTCCATTGTTCAGAATGCAGACATCTGATAGGATGTCAGACCCATCCTCATTTGCATGGGGATGCTCACAGATAGTGCTTGGTAAGCCCATGTGTCTTACCATTGGAACGCTTATGTTTTGCTAAACTTTGTTTAAAAATAATCTTCCATTATTCTCTCTCTCTCTCTCTCTCACAGTTTCTTCTTCCAGCAGTGAGCATGCACTTTTTCATATTTTGTTTTCTTACCAGAGTACCTTCATCCATTCGATCCTCATTCTCTTTTTCTGTTTTCCCTTTCTCCATTCATTCCACTTATCCGTTTTCTTCTATTCCTGACATACTGCTGTTCCTTAACTTCCATATTCTTGTCACAAACAAGTAAAAATGTCACTGAGATTATCATACCTAATCCAGTTTGATTATCACAACTGCGAATGATGCTGTTTTGAAAACACATGATCTTGTCAAGGGAACACTAAATGCAATCATTCCAAAACCCATCATATCAAATCCCAGACTTGCCCTTCCTGCAGGACCCATAGGTATATTAGAACTTCCTTTTATCTCACATCACGCTTTCATAAATTACCTCAACAGCTTTTCCATTCAGGGTTTTCTTTTTTATCTGTAATTTAAAATTCATGCTAAACAAACAGAGTGGTTTTCAGTTCTTTATACTGTCAGTTTCCCGTCTTCTTATAAAAATGAATCTACCAATTTTAAACTATCTGCCCTTTGCTTTTTATAATATTCTCAGATATTCTAACCCTTCTTACTACATCCTCAAAGTAGCTTAAAAGGCCCGTATGAGAAGTTATCCGTTCTCTGAATCTTTCTTTTATTTTTCTTCCTCTACTTCCAAGATTCTTTTTCACTATTTTCTTGACCATATCCCTTCATCCATTCCACTTATCATTTCTTCTCTCTCTTCCATCAAGTAAACCATTTGCAGATCTTCACATGCATTTTCATTAGGTGTCATCTTGCAATCTTTCTCTTACTTTTCTTCATCCATTAAATCGAACACTTCCCTAGTTTTCCTATTTGCCTTGCACTTTGCAGATTGACTCATACTTGGCTTTTTCCCTTTCATATCATGTACATTCTGTTTTATTTAATGTTACAGACTACTGAAGTTTAGTTATCCCGTTCATTCTTTGCATATTCTAATACTCCTCTTATCAACCCACTTCCATATCATGAAGTGTTCTGCATATCTCCACAGTGTCTCACTATTACTTTAATATCTCCTGTACCTCTTATGAATTACCTTAATCCCAACTTTCAACAAATCTCTCCGTGAATCACTGTTTAAAATTCCTCCACTCATACCTTTTCTACATTGTAATATTCAATAATGTTGAGCTTTCCCATCCATTACCCTCTGTTGCTTTGGCAATAGCATACATTCTATTCCAGTTCCTATTTTCCCCATCATATACGACACTGTCATCACCCAATTGCCTTCAAAAACCCATTTGTTGTATGACCTCTGTTAATATTTTCTAGCCAGTATAAACTTGGTTTGTTTTCCCTTAATTTATACGTGAAATTCTGGGTTTGACATTTCTGGACTCCAGTGTTGAGTCCCTGAATAGGGAGACTGAAAATCTGGGTTTTGTAGAAGTCCAAGACTGCCATATCTCAGAATATTCTCGCTTTTATGAGGCATGACAATCTTGAAGTTGCTAGATATGACTTTTGGGCACATGCCTTCTCATTGGAGGATGCAAGGGGGCTTGTGCCTCTGCAAAAAAAAAAAAAAAAACAAGCTTAAAGGATAGGAGCAATGTTCGATATTCGACATAGCATTGTGAGTCCTGACATTTCAGTAGGGAGACGAAATTCTCTAAACATAATCCCCCGGATTCACGAATCCTACGTGTAAGACTTAATAAGTCTTATTCGGAGGCTGCAGTTGAAAGGTGTGACATCAGCATGCCATGAATATGCATGAGGGCACGCTGACCCAACCGTACGTCGTACACGGACCGTGTAAGAAAGCAGGGGCGTGTCCAAATGCCGAGCAGTCTAAATGTCCACGCCCCTGCAAGTGTTTGAAAAGTAAAAGCAAATACGCAAGAGTGAGTCTGCTCAAATGTCCCTGAACCCAACACCACACTCCCTGATATTGTAAACCCCCATCACAGTTATAAAAAGCAAAACATTAAATTTATTTTTTTTTAAATTCCCAAAATAGCTGCCCGTATTTGCGCGTGTGTGCATGGGTGTGCCCATTGCTTAGCTAGAGTTAGCAATTCTGACATGGAAGAGCATAAAAAAGAATGTGTATGCAAATCACACCAAATAGCAATAGTGTAATGGTAGAGCGTTCGCACAAAGAAGAGGCATTCATGGTTTGAATCTCACCACTCCACTTCGCATTTATTTTTAAATCAGTATATGAAATAATACCTGACAAATATGTGCAAATCGTACTAAAACGCAGTGAAATGGCCAATGTATCAGTGAACAAAATAAATATTTTAAATGATCCTGATATATAATTGTCTGAAGTTAAGCAGCGCTTCACCCAGCGCAATAGAGGTGCCCATAGTTTAATAACGGTTAACCCAGCACAATAGAGGTGCCCATAGCGAAATAGTGCTTTAACCAGCGCAATGTGTTTGCGCGATTGTGCGCGCCGCACCAACCAGGGCACCGTAGGGCACCGAGGAGCAACGTAGAGCAAAGTTGCTTAAACGCAGCCATACCCCCTAGCCTGTCTGGACAGTATGAAAATAAAATGAATGACAAGGTTCGAACTCAAGACTCTGTGAATCACAAGCAAAGTACAGAACCACTACACCATGACAACTTAGGGGAAACAGCCACTGTTAACATACATATACTTACTAATGGTAGTTTAACCATTACTAAGCAGGTCTCCAGTCAGCCGAGAATTAAAAAAATTGGCCAATCACAAAAAAGTGCGGGAAATGTGGCATATTTAAGCCCCATAGGTGGGAATACATGCCATAACTGATTGTAGCTCACATCTGCAGTTAGAATGGCTGGTGTTGGAGAGGGAACACGCTTCCGAGTGCAACGTCGGGGCATTGAGGAGTCGAAATACATGGTTTGGCTCCTTGCCCACCATCATGAGTCAAGACTCCTGCAGGGCCAGTTCCAAGGGATGGAGTACAAGGCAGAGGCTTGGAACTGGTTAGCTCATGACCTCACCAGTGCCACAGGTGTTTCTCGGACTGGTAAGCAGGTCCGTCACCACCATGCAGACCTGAAGAGATGGAAGCAGGACCACCTGAACCAGTGGATACAGGAGGCCTGTGGGATGCAGAATGTCCCACGAGTGAGTATGTAGCCATGGAATGCAGTATGTAAGAATTGATAATTGGGCATGTATAACGGATAGGTATGTCTCAATATCCCTTCATTTACTTTACAGCTGCAGGTGACCGTGCTGCGAATCAGCAAGCCTATGCTGATAGGCTGCTAAGGCTGCACCACCAGACAGGTTAGTGATTATTCTGCATGTATTGTTATATAAAATATGGGAGAGAGCATGAAAGAATGTGTTGTAGTCCAATAATACAGCCATAAAATTGCCTGAATAAGTCCTCTGCATGTACTGTCAAATAAAAACATCAGAGAGGCAGAAAAATAGTGTAGTAACCCATTAAGAAAGGTAACATATGTCTTGAATAATATCTCTGCAGGCACTGTCATATAAAATAAGTGAGTGAGACTGAAAAAAAGAGTGTTCTAACCTATTAATAGAGGTATAATATGTCTTGAACATGTCTGCCATATGCACCGTTAAAATAAATAAAGGAGTGAGCTTGTGGAAAAGTGTGTAATGCCATTATGCCATTAATAAAGGTCTAAAACCCGGAGTGTGTCTGTGTCACAGAGTTTGAAATATTGTTGTACCCTTGCATTATACAAATAGTAGTGTTTGAAAAAGTGCAGGCAACCCAGAGTTGTGCAGTCCCATATAAAGTGGGTGATGGAACTGCTAGTAGCTGTGAAGCATATATACAGTCCGCAACAGTCAGTTACTGGCTGGCATGCATAAGTAAATCTGGCACACGTGTAGCATGTTATTTTTTCCCCAGAAATGTGAGTGTGTGTCAAGAAATGCAAGGTTCTGTACAAATCGAAGTGAAAATGTCATGTGAAAACATCCCAGATATGTAGATAAAGAAATAGAAATGCAATCAAGAAATATGTAGCAGTAACATCTGCATCCTGGACAGTTAGTATGTCAGATATAGGTCCGGCATATATTGAACTAGCCAAACCCATTACACAACCTAATGTATGGTGGCAAGTGTAATAATACATGTAGGGGATATACACGTGCAGTCACTAGGAATGTAGTGTAGACTAAAAGGTAATTATAAGATGTTAACCGAGGTTTTTTTCTACACCCTACTGTATGTGCATAAACCATGCAATTCCACACCTCAATGGGTATCTGTAATCTTAAATATTTGTTGGGACATATGTCCTATTATTCTATAAATATTTGCATTCACGTTGATGCATGTGCCCTGTTTAAACACCACAATCATGGTGGCCTGTTGCTACCAAACATCCCTGCATGCTGTTGGAATATCCACTGTGGTTCAATATATGCATGTGTTATGCTTGCTGTTCAACTGTTGGAACCTTGATGTGTTGGGTTAATGGGAATATTACTGCATGATGTTGCAACCAATCTGGAATGCTGTTGTTTATGTTGTAATTAAACACACCTAATCACAGAACGTATGGGAAGGCCGGTCCCAGTGGACCCACCTGTCACTCCTCAGCTGGCGAGTGCACCTGGCACTAGCAGGTCCAGTGCCCAGCCCAGGCTCCCCTCCTCCGTTGGTCCTGTGCCACCTTCGGGTGGAAGTGCTGCAGGGGATGGGGCTCATCCCCCCATGCAAGCGTGGGTAGAGAAGGGCCACCTGTCACCCTTCGAAGGGTCTGGGTTGTGGTGCGCCAGCTCGAGGAGAGAGTGGTGCATCTCATGGGTGAGCCTGCCCATCCTATGCAGCCCCCAGCACAGCCACCCTCGAGGCTGTGAAGGTGCAGTGGTGACTGCCCATGGGTGGGGATCTCAGTTCCACTGTTACCATCTGTGGGCTCATGGGCTTGGGATTTCCAAACATCTGACCCCATCAATTGTGTTCACCCACCCCATGTGTCATACACTGCCCCTGTATGCGTCTTGCCTGTCTTGTCTGTTTACCTCCCCAACCTACCTCCCCGGGCATACCTACTTCCTCTACCTCACTTCCCACTCTCACCTGAAAAAAAACAAAATGGGCAATCTGTACCCACAAAAAAATTACGTCCCATACATAGCTGCCCATTTCGCACACATGTCCATTGGACATGTAAACTGATAATTATAATTGGCAGTACAACATGCTTTGTTGTCCTCACCCTCTCCCAGGGGTGGAAGGTTTCAAATATCACTCCAAATTTATTGCATATGCACAGCTGTTGCTGGTAAAGAAATGGGCAGCTATGGACCTTCCCTACAACTGTCCTGCATATCTCGAGCTTGTTTACCTACTGTCTGTCCCTCTTTGTGCCCCCTTTTTCACCACTTTCCTATCTCCCCATTTTCTTTTCTTTCAAAGAAATTAGCGCGGGGGTTAGCAGGAGTAGGCACTTTTAAGCAGTAGTAAGCGGGTTTAAGCGAGTGTGCGCAAGTGTGCACTTAGCTAAGCATCGCTGTGCAAACCCACTTACAACTGCTTAAAAGTGGTTTATTCACTCTATGGCAGGGCCCTTTTTCTGCTGAGCAGCAAAAGAAAAAACCTCTGCCAGTCTCGAACCCCAGACCATTAACACAATAGATTGCATGAATTACCACTAAGCCACAGCAGATATACAAATAACTTGGTTCTGAAATAAATATATCATGCATTACAATGAGGGAATGTAAATGGAAATTAGGAATGGTATAACACAAATCCTGTTCTGTGGGTCTTTACCAGCAGTTGTTGTGGAATTGCATGGCATGACTGTGAAAGGAGAACCAGCCATCCTAGCAGGGAATAATGTTACAGTAGCACCTTACAAACACCACACAGTATCAGACCAGGATAAATACTGGCCACAGGAATACAGTGCAATAACCACATTTGTATGGCAGTTAATTGTATAAGTTAGAAATAAAGTACATACTCCCATGTATCCTGTGTTAGCATTTGGAGGGGTGAGTACATGTCTACACTGAGAAGTGTGTACTTGAAGCAGCAACATTCAGGTTTGTGTACAACATGCATATAACTGGCTACAACCCTAGCTTCAGATAAGAGACATATATCAACCTTCTGACTGACACAACGGTGTCCAGAGCAAACAAGCATGGGCCCCACCTTGGAAAGCTGAAAGAGCTATGCCTACCTAACCTAGCATTTTATAGCAGTGGGCTGCAATCACAGTGAGTAATGCAATCACCACACAGCAGGCTGCATGCAATTACTGAATGGTGGGCAGCAATGGGGGCAGAGGCTGTCACATGCACAAGTGCAGATACCAAGAAAAGCAGGCTGTACCTGCAGTCCACACATGCAATTCTATCGTTGCAGGTGCTGGGAGATAGAGAAAGAGAGAGAGACATGGACACAGACACAGACAGAGACAGAGACACAACAGAGAGAGAAACTGAGACATAAACCGAAATAGAGGGGGAAACCCAAAACAAACAACCAAAAAAAATAAATAAATAAAGACCTACAAAACCGTAACACACGGAGCAGGGAAATACAAAGGTAAGGTATGTAACTCACATGTATGTGTTGGCATGTAGTAGATGTTCCTGAAGAGTGCTCTACACACTGCAAATCATCCATGTGTGGCAGCAGTACGTATCTATCTGTATCTGCACATGTGCATACGGCAAGGGACATACTGCAACTGTTAGTGAAGGGTGGACAGATATCTGTCATTGAAGGTTGATATGTGCATATATCTATGTAGGTCGTAGTGTGTGGCCTAGAAAACAGCATGCAGTGCTGATATATGTCATGTGATGGTTAAATGCTGTGGGACTGATTTGTCAGATCTGCTGTGTTACACCCAGTGAGGCCTGCTAATGCTACATGGGCTGAGGACACCCACATGCATTCTGCACAACACTGTGCAATATAATCACATAACTCTACATCCTTCAACTGTTGCATAAGTGATATCCCCACCATGAAAGGTGGACTGTACATGTGTCTATATGTACATCCATGTGTACAGCAATGGATGTGTACATGTATGTGTATAGATATGCATATATATAATATATATATATATATATATATATATATATATATATATATATATATATATATATATACATATATATATATAGCCATATAGAGAGAAGGAGAGACAGAGAGACACGGGGTCATATGTACTGCAACAGGTGTGTGGTGACCAAGGCATGGACTGTAGACAAGTGTTGATACTGCAGTGCCATTCCTCCTTTCCAAAACACTGTACCCATTAACTACCACATAGGTAGAGATCTACCTAGCAGTGAAGGTGTGATAAGGGAACATGGGACACAGGTGGACAGTAGCCTCCGCTTTGATGAAGACAGTGCCACACTACACCTGTAATCAGTCTGTGTGTTATGTGTCATGACAACAGGTGTGTCATCTATAGAAATATAGGGCAGTGTTCCCCTCTACTCATCACAATGCCCTGTGTGGTATGTACCTCACATGACAACTACACCAGGTGAAAAGGCCACAGACATACCTCCCAAAGGGTAATATTGGTCGCAAAAAGATGCCCTATGCAGACTGACTCACAAAACCACATCTACACTGTATTGCATACTGGCCACACAGAGGTGACCTCTGCCGGACATATAGAGGTATGTCACACCCATAGCTGGGTGACAACCACCATGGCAACATATCACAATCCCTCCGGGATACACGTTCTAGGGCCCTAAACCTTGTCAGCTCACTAAACAGCACATGCTGGAGGGATAGGTTCCGATCTCAGAGATATGCCATACACCAGAATAGACCACCTAACAATAGCAAACAAGGCTCCTCATTATCAGTTGTCATAAATACCCCTGATGATTGTGTGGGAGATTGGTAATACACCCCAGGAAACACCTCTGTGGTTCTGGTTGGCAGGGGCAAGTGAAATCAAAGTACATGTGTGTCAAAGGCCAGGGTAGCATATGGCTAGGCTGCCATAGGCCCTAGGGCCAACAGCATATTACCTACCTATGACACTATGCACTCACACATGTACTCAATGCAATACCTGCTATGTGAGGTTTAATAAGTGTAACGCTGAATGTGTGCAAGGTCTGTAAAAGTGTGATAGCTTAGTGTGAAGTTGTATCTGACATGGTAGTGTCTATCCTAGCTGTGTGGACAGCAAATGATGTGTAATGTACTGTTAGGCAGACATAGTAGTACGGCATATGATGTGACGTACTTCCTTGTTGACGAATGTGGTGTCTCATTGTAGGCTAAAGCAATACATGCATGCTTAGTGAGTGGTACTGCTGGTGAATCCAACTCCCATATGAACTGTAGTACTACCTGAAGCTGTAGGCCTAAACAGCACAGTATGGTGTGTGTTCACATTGCTTGGAAACACTGTCATGTGGGTTTCCTGTAGCCTGCACAGAGGACAATACTCAGGCATAAGGGTGTGTAAGTAGTGGCACACAGTGCTGTATGGTACACAGGTAATGCTCATCTGTGTTGGCATAAAGTGGTGTGTTGCATGTTTGTCTGATGTGTGTGTAATCATGCCTGTACAATGGCTGCAATCATATGTGTGTTACAGGGTATATGTGTGTATCCAGCAACATATATACTCTGTTACAGCAGTATGCCACCTATAGTAACAACTGTACACATATGTTAGGCAGGGCTATGGCATCAATGACTAGGGTGGTTGACTGGTACTACTGTACCTGTACTTTACATCCATTGCAATGGATGACATCTCTGTTCGTGCATTGGTGTGATATACACCCCTGTCTTGAGGTTGTGCAATGTGTCACAAACAGTGTATCGTTAGCCAGACACTGTTAGTTAGTTGTGGCCTGAGAACCAATAAGTGGTATTGAACGTGTGTAACCTCTGACAGACAATAGGATGGTATATATGTCAGTAAAGTGATATCTGTGGTTAAAGGTGCAAAGTGTGCCACAGGACTCGCTCACACATATTGTTCATATCTTTTTCAGCCAGATGGTCCACCAACGCAATCCATCGTACACAGTGGATGAGGAAGATGTGATACTACAAAGCCTATTGCAGCAGTACATGATGCTGTTCTCCAGAAGCAGCCAGCACCAGCAGGAGTGGACTGCACTGTGGCAGGAACTTGTTCGTCGGGTAAATGACATAGGCATGCATAACCGGACATATGAGCAGGTATGCCATCACTGCAGTGATTTAATTAGACATGTCTGGCGGCGTGCATCTGATATCCAAAGACAACAGCTTGCCACAGGTGGTGGGGTGGCCATTCATCCCCCCCTCACCAGAGTGGAGGAGCTGCTCCTAAGCGTGGTGGCTCCTGGACAACAGCAACATCAACCTCTGACATGTGTTGTCATGGAGGCGGAGCCAACCAGCACGTGCACCTGGAGCAAGCAGGTAACATGCCCTATCTGTAGATGACAGTTAACTGTATTGTTAGATTATGTCTACGTGAGATGTGTACTGTGTGTTTAGCAGTTCTGCTGCCTAGTGTTGTGCAATACTGATATTTCGAATAATATCTCCACACCTGTGACTGTTGACTGTTGTTATACTGCAGTTTAGCAAACCCACTGTAGCAATGCCACGGTTGTGGCTACTGATGAACTCTCTCATATTCTCGTAGGTCCCTCTGGTGTGACAGCAGGGCAGCCGATCCATGCTGGTGAGTGTGTTATAACTGCAATGTTGGTAATGAAATATGCATGTCATAGGTGAGGTGTAGGCTATGTACACGTAACACACCTACGCATAATGCATGCCATGCATGTTTGCTGTAAGACATTGCACAGCTCAGTAATGTCAGTAGCTGCCTCACTGACATGCAATACAGAGAGCATAAAACACAGTTGTGGCAACCCCGTACTGCACATTGGATAGGCATAGTTGCAACACCTGTACACAACATAACACGTTTATCATACGCAGTACACAAAGACATGCTACATATGGCGTAACCACACACCTGCTGTAAGGTCACACCTCAGTATCCCACATGTCATCCACACACACATGATGTACCTCAGGGGTAGAGGCCTATCATGGGGCTGTGCAACACTCTTCAATACATAACACAGTCATGTTAGGCAATGCTCCCTATTGGGCACCTCATACACCCATGTACAAAGTGGCTGTGTAATAGTGAACGTAGCCACAGCACTGCAGTTCAGGTACAGCATGCTAGGTGGTGGTCTGTCACACAGTAGTAGCCGTGAGTGACCACAAGATGCATGATGATGATGATGGCACATGGTAGTACATCCCATCCAGTTACAGTGACCACAGTACTACACATAGCAGTCTTTGCTTTGCACCTCATTGTTGTGTGTGTGCAAACATATGCACCTATACACAATATGCATAGCATGTTGTGTGTGTGCTTACATATGCCAGTATACACAATATGCACAGCTGTCGCCATCTGTACAAAGAGTCACATATATGTCCTGGAATGCTATTGGGTGTATAGGTCACATGACACACATTGGGTATGTGTGATGTTTAATGTTGCAGTCATGTAGCATGCCATGTCATGGCTGGCACCGACATGTCTGCAATATGTCCCACACTCACCATAACCACTGTACAATGGCCATGTCGAGCATTGGGATTCCTTCACATCTACATGCACCACTCATCCCATGTCTGTACATTGCCTGCATTTGTTACACCTGTGCCCACTATTATTTGCTATGGACACAGACACTGTAAGCAGACATGGCAATCTATGTGTCACACATGCAGCCATGGTATGTATGCCATTGAGTGATGATGCACAGGACATTGCAGAGCAGATAATACTTGCACAGCAATGTTGTGTCCATGTACACATTGTGTACCAGGTTGTAGACCATCACTGAACAACTACACACATGCATCACAGCCATGTATAATGTCATTAAATAGGGCCGTCTACACTTGCACTGCATGGTCTTGAGCAACACATATTCTGCATGCTGACATGTGTGAGGTGACTGTTTGCCTTGTGATACTGTCACCCACCTTCACCTACTATTGTGTATGTGTTGGACTGCTGGTGTGTGTGTGTGTGTGTGTGTGTGTGTGTGTGTGTGTATGTGCTGTGGTGAGCAGTGTATTTGTGTTCATGTGTGCATGTGTTCATGTGTTCATGTGATCGTGTGTTCATGTGTGCGTTTGTGCATGTGTTCATGTGTGCATGTGTGCATGTGTGCTAACATCATGTATAGATTGTGAAGTGTGTTTCCTGTCTTCCTTCAACAGGTGCTGAGTTAGGGGTGTCTGAATGCAGCAGGGAACCTGATGTTACTGCCACTAATAGTGGAGATGATGAGACATGTATTGTGGCGCAGGAAGGTCTGTCAGGGTCTGTCGTTGGTCCACCAATCGACAGTGCACAGTGTTCAACACCATCTATGCACACACTCATACTGCCAATACATCCCTCATCACCAATGGCCTTAGCTGAGGGACAGCATATAGTTGGCATTGACCAGGAGTGTGTGGTACCCATAGCACATGCATCCCCTCACAGCAGCCATAGCCAGATTACTGGAATGGAACCACATAGGTGGATGTCCAGGGGTTCTCGGGGGAACACCACTGGTCATATTGCCCCTGGCAGACGTGCCCCCAGAGGTATTACAACCTCCAGTATGTTCTGGGCTGTAATGCAGGCACAGGCACGTATGGAATAGTACACCCGACAGGGACTAAGGGCGCAGAGGGCCCATTACACTGCTATCAATTACAGCATCCATGACCTTGCCGGTGCCATCTGGAATTACACCGAGGTCATCGATAGCCATTGGAGGGAGACATTAGATGTCCTCCACAATGTGTTAGCCATGAGCCAGGACCGTGCTGGACGAATGGAAAGCCGATGTGGATGCATGCCAGCAACAGCATCAGCTGGCAGTCGTCGCGGACGGACCATGGATACAGCCGCTCCCGTAGTTGCAGTACCAGCCCCAGCAATGCTGGGGCTGGTCTGTCCATTGACCATCCTACTAGACCACGTGCACATGGCACTGGCCAATCCCAGCAGGGACATGGGTCCAGTCATCATACCTCTGCCTCTGATGAAAGCACCCAGTCAGGGTTGGTACCCAATACTGCCTGTAGCACCCCTGCCAGGCACAGGTACCATGTCTGTGGCCAGAGACAGTGATCTGTATGGCCTAGCAGGTACAGTCTGTGGCTGTCCCACAACCACCCGTATATGGCAGCCACATGGTGGAGTTGTATGCTTGCAGACACACACACATTAACCAAACAAATAGGGCTCACACATACACACACACACATTACATCAACATTGGCCCATGCTGTACTGTTGTCCCTCACACACACACACACACACACACACACACACACACACACACACACACACACACACACACACACACACACGCGTCGATTGGATGGGTCAGTGTCAGGCTCTGGCAAACCAACAACACACCCTGTGCATATGATGACACCTGTGCCACCTCCTGTCATCTGTAACATTAATGCAGGAATAGGCTAACATGGTTCTGATGCACAGGGTGACATTATAGCAGTGTAGCAATAGTAGCAAGTTGCCAACAGGAAAGTGTACTGATATCCTTGTAGGTATATCTGAGCAGGCATTATGCATCACAGCTCTGATAGTCATTGTAGTATTGTTTACACCAGTGTTAGGTCTGAATATGTATTGTCCACCCATGTGCCACTTGGCTGAAGTGTACAGTGTTGCCAGCATGTGTTAGTGAGTGGACAGTATGTGTGTGATGTGTGCATTACAAATTAGCAGGTGTACATCTGTGAACATGGTGTGTGCGCACTGTCTGCATGTACGTGCATAGTGGACACATGGAATGTGCGACATACCCTGTTGTACACATTGTTAACATCTCATGGTATCTTTCGATGGCCAGTTTGCATTCTACTACCGATATGTACTAACATGGGTACACATGTGTGTATGACATGGGTTGACACTATGCTGTGGGTGATACTGTTGATATCTGTCAATGATCTGCAGTCTGGTAGTATACACCACCTCAACAGCATGACTATAACCAATCATTAGATGATGTCCTGACAAATGACACACGGTTGTAGGGAACTCAGTAACAGTTGGAACCTTCTGGTACTATACTATAACAGTAACCAGTGGTATTGACCACCACACGTTCCTGGGACCACACCTGTGTGGCATATAGTCCTCTTAGGTACATGCAAACACACTAGGGATATGTCCATCCACATCTGGAAATGCATGCATTGGCCTACACTGCATTCCCTGGATGGGACGCATATCCTACACAAGGGTATCATACAGACAGATACCTGTTGTCCAATACATGCTGTAGAGTCATAAGCCGACTATGGCATAGTCATCCACATTTACTAGACATACTATCCCGACAGTGCCACATAGGTGGTAGCCCTCAACATGTATGTTGGGTACCAATGTGTACAGACAGACACGTGTTATGTCATCTGTCCCTTGGTATCCACATATCCATAGGTATTGTGGGGTCCATCAGTGTTTCACATAACACATTAGGGGCCTGCATGCATATCCACAGGGCTGTTGTACACCTATAATGACTGTCCATTACTGCCAGTCATTGTTGTGTATGAACATGTCTGACATATACCCCAGGCAATTACCCTCACTCACAGTACTCTATAGTACGTGTCATGGATGTGTGTGACACAGATGACCTTGGCCACGGATCACTACAGTGGCTGGTCTTGTCGCATACATACATATGTGACCTATGATCTGAGAAGCACAATCTGTCAAAGGAAACAAATGTATTCATGTAGTATGCGGGCTTCACACCTATGTACTGATTGAGGTCACATGTACACATATTTATTTGCCATGCAGATACCCGATGTGTGCAATGCACATACTGTTTTAATCATATGTCATACCGTAGTAAAAGTAAAACCCACACTGCATTGACCGCCTGCGGCACACACACAAACATGCAGCATTTGTAGGATTCAAACCCCTACCTAATTATGTTATGTTACTAGAGAGATACGCATTAACATGGCACGCTATATGCTTTACTGGGTGGTTTCTTTTCTCCTTGAATATTTGTAGGATGCTGACATCATCAGACATTCCAAAGAGGGATGTGCCTCTTTTAATGTATTTTCCCAGTCTCCAAAAAGGCTACTCCTCCCAAAGGAAATCACACACATACACCTCCCCCACACACACACACACATACCCTAACAGCGTTTGCAGGATTCAAATCCCTACCTAACTATATTATGATACTAGAGAGATACACATTAACACAGCACGCTATATGCTTTATTGGGTGGTTTCTGTTCTCCTGGTATATTTGTAGGATGCTGACATCATCAGACTGGACATGGAAATGTGTGTGCACTTTCTTTTATGCAATCCCAGGAATGATCCATGTGGGTCAGCAGGTATCAAAAGCTTGAACAGGACCCTGTGAGTTGCATCTTGTGTGATCTATCTGTGGACACACTGACATCCCTTCATATGTCAACACATATCGATGCACAGATTGTTGGTTTTGTGGATATGACATGTGTCTGTGATGTTGATGAAGAGCTATGCAAGGTCTATGTGGGACATGTGTAGCTCTGTTCAGTGATGTATGTCCTGGGTGGCTGCCTTGCAAATGGTGTAGCATGTTTGGGAACCATGATCTGCATATGAACATACCACAGTTCGTAGGGTTGTGTGTTTGTCAGCTTCCAATAGCTCTGTTTATTACTTCAGCCATAATGCACTCCATGGCCTTGCAGATCAGACTTTATAGGCTTACTGGACTATACTTCCCATGGTGTGTTGTGCACCCACACTTGTGGGGAGTGCCATATGTTGCTGTAACATATTCGATGGTTCCAGACCCTGTGGAGTGGGTGAGGCTCAACAGACTGTTTAGGTGCAGGGTCTGTTTGTTCTGTAGTGCATGCATGACACATATTGGGAAACAATGTAATCCAATTGCTGCCATGCTTCTGGCTTTGGGGGGAGCTGGTCAGCCATTTTACATGTGATATCTCCTGGTATGATGTCAGGGACTATCGTCAGTGGGAGGTGGGTATGTATATATGGGCCTGTCTGACAGGATGTCGGCATTGTCAGTAAGGTACAGTTGGCCCTGACTCAGGACATATATGAGTGTACATTACTATTTATGACATAGCTGAAGGACATGTCATGATTCTCAGTCTGGACTCCTTCTCAGCTACTCTTTACAAAACACCAACCAACCTGAGCATTAATCCCGGTTATACTCTTTTACACACTTAACACCCTACTGATCCTTTGTGATCAGGCTACAGAGTATGTCATCATAATATACTGGCATGTCCAGGGGTCGGTTCCGTGTGTACTCTCCAGTCCAGCTAGTGAATATTGTGGTTATGACACAATGTCACATCTGCCTCATGTACACAGACAACCCTCTCCTCCTCCCAACACACTCAGATATATGTGAGAGATGCAACAATATTGACATACAGGAGGCTGAGCTCTCTCAACCCATGACTGGCATGGTCTATCAGGTGGTTAAGGTGACCACACACACCACATATCAGTCTCACATACACCGATAGTGACAGCAATCAAACCACATTATCACACATACACATATTCGGAGGCTCTACATACACTCTGCCTAAGCAGCAGAGACCTCCAAAGCAGACACACAAACAACTGCTACCCCACTACAATACCCACATATCACATAGTTCACAATGTCAGTGTGCCACACAGTCACTGCCCTTCGGGCTAAACAACACACCTGATACACTTGTAATAGGTGACACTTAATGTCAGACACACTGACGTCCCACTCACCAGGCCAAACAAGGGAATAGTCACTTTGAGCTCTCTCTCAGGTGCCAGGATCTGCCACATAACACATGCACTCAGGTCACTCCAAAGCAAGTCAAGGACTGGCTCCATCATTGTCCATGTTGGTGCGTACAACCTCAGACATTCCTCCCTGGACCACATGACATGATACATAGAGGAACTCTCTGATCATGTAACCCAGACCAGTATGATCCTGACCTTGTCTAGCATCTTACACTCACCAAGTATGATGTCTCAGTATACCAACAAACTGATCACGTTTAACAGTTGGCTAACATATTGGTGTTATTCAAAGGGGATATAGTGTCTGTCAGCCTGGGGTGACATGCTCGACATGCCACGTAGCTTCCCTATGGACAGCTTGCACCTGTCACCCTTGAACTTTTGAATACTGGCTAAGGCACTTGCTGCCACCATACTGCCTTATTTAAGCGGGGCTCAAAAGACAGACCCACCTCCATAGACATTACAGAGTACATGACACTGAGGGTAATGCTGCTCAACACCAGATGTATTACCCTCAAGTTGACCACACTCAGGAATCTCCTCAGTATGGAGAATAGCAATATCTGTGCACTAACAGACACATGGTTCAGGCTCCCACATGCACACCAGCACTACCAGGTTATATTTCGTACCATGCTTTCTGACCACATAACTCGGAATGGCCAACACAAATAGGGGGAGTATCCATATACATCACAGATACACATACCTCCGGGTTGGTAGCACTGCAAAAAGCATCACAGACCATACATATGCACCTAACATTGTGCAAATCTGCCTTTTGGTTTGTTGCCTGCTACAGACCACACTCACAAACTCAGCAACCATACTCGTCTTTCCAGGGAACACTGGACAATATGACGGTCTCCCCAAACTCCATTATATTGGGTGACATCAAATACACACACATTGACTAGGGATAGTACTCAGGCCCCAACACCCTCGCCCAACAGTTGCTACAATTTGTAAACTCATATGCTATGGCACGACCAGTCACCACACCCACAAGAGGGGACAACATATTGGACATGATCATCACCAACATGGGGACTCTATGTTCCACTTTTGCGATATACCCCTCATTGGTAAGGACAGAACATACTTTATCTCACTGGACATCCATATCCTGTCCCCACACCCATCCTGGGTAATCTTGGTGAACTTCCCAAAAGCAAACGTCACACTTCTCCATACCACAGTGGTATCCTTCAGAGACCCTGGGTCAGTGGTAAGTATGGCTCGGACTGCTGAATCCTTTACATACACATTCTATGGCCACCTAGTGGACTGCATGGATCGTGCTATCCAAAATAACACCTGGACTCACTCCTCCAATGGCAGGGGACATGTCTGGTGGACCCCGGCCATTAATATGCTATACAACAAAAGGAGGACGCTACTACATGATAGAGCACAATCCCAGACAGGGAAGGCATCTGTGATCTGTACTAGCAGACAGCTACAATCACTCATGTATTTATGTCAGGCCCGCTTCTAACGGACAATTGCACCAGACACATCGGACACTCACAAGGCCTTCTTCAGTTAATTCAGGTACCTGGCTGGACACTCACTGGTATGCTGTGTGTTACTGCATACTGACTGAACATACCCTGAACCCACAGACATTGCCAAAATCCTGGCAAACAGGTTCAGTGCAGATGTCTCCCCCCCATCCCCCCTAAGGAGATACTGTCCATCCCAACAGAGTGTAATATCCCTGACATCACGAATAAACAGGTGAGTGCTGCCCTTCCCGCAGTGGACAACACAGCATCAATGGGACCGGACAGTGTCCCGGCCTGTGTCGTACATGGCCTTCATGACAGACGTAACCCTCACATTACGTCACTGTTCGATATCAGGGTTACTGCAGGATTTGTACCCACGGAATAGCATACAGCGATAGTGGTCCCACTCCACTAAATACTGCCACAACAGACCACAGACAATATCGGCCTATAAGGCTAACTAGCCTATTCTGCAAAGCTATTTAGCGTATTGTAATGGGACTCATGCACATAGACATGGGAAACCTACAGACACTGGATCTTACACATTACAGCATTGTTGTGGGCAGATCTTGCCTGTTGGACCTGTTTCTATTCTTTAAACAGTTACCAGGTCCATCAGTGTTGGGACAGTTGTCCACACAGCCTGCCTGGACCTTGCACAACCCTTCAACAAAATACCCCACACGGTCATTATGCATAGGCTCACCGGCATCAATATCGACACATATCTCACACAATGGATTGCTACCTGCATCAGGGATAGCACCCACATGCTCAGTGTTGCAGGTGCCATGTCTGACTATACACCAGTTACACATGGTATCCCACAAGGCTCAGTCCTGGGGCCTCTCTTGTTCAGTATATATTTGTGTGATGTACAGGCTATCACAGGAGGGATATGGCTGCCCATGTTTGCAGATGACTGCAAACTGGGTGCCATAATCAACTCTCCAGCTGGCACATGCATACTCATACAGGGTCTCACAGAGATAGGATGACTGGTGCCTGAGCCATGGCCTACGGCTACATGCCATTAGTTGCATAGTCATCCCCTTTGAGAATGACAACATGCCCACACATTACCACATAGGTAGTAATCCATTACATATGGTAGTAGTTGTTACGGGTTTGGGGACACGACCTGTTCGTACTCTTGCCTTTGACAATCACATTGCCAAAGTGGTTAGACAGTACTTCTACATAGCCCACCATATCCCACATGGTTTCACATGTTGATCACGTGTGGTCATTGTGCCCCTATACGCATCACGACCATGCTTGGTTACTATGCCACATTTGGGATGTACCTTACCCAACACCTGCAGCAACTGTAATGGCCACAAATGTTACTCATCAAGAAGATGTAGGGATTCACACGGATGCCCTGCACAATTCAGATACAGTAACTCCTGCTCTACTCAGTCACTTACCACCTACATGGATGTGTTGTGTGCCTGTAGTTTAAGGCAATATCTGACCCAGAATTAATCGACATGCTCCACCTCAGGATATCCAACTCCCTTGGAGCTACACACTCCAGGGACATATACCTCAGCACAGATGTTAATAGGACATGCTGGAAGGACAGATTATTATCTGAAAGGCTCTACTCACTGCAGAGTGTAGTCCCAGTTTTGCATAAGCAGAGCCACCCACTGACCACCTACAGGTGAAATCTTGACAAGTGGATGGGTGATCGTATGTGTACCCATGGGATATCTTCTGGGTCCCTGCTAGACAGAGGCACAATACACTAAACGTAAATGGGCTATCTTGTGTGACCTACTATTCACGGGCACAGTGTTCTGATTTGACTGGGTTGCAGCAGCCAAACACACTCTGTCTATGCTTGTACATGCCCTAGGGGAGATAGCCTAGTATCAACCTCTGAATCTATGATAATGTTCATGATGCACAATGTTTATTGCTGATACTGTTTGTGGGTTTTTATCATCTTTGCTTTCCCACTTTCTATGAACTGCTTAGGTATCTGCAGAGCATATTTGATTATGACAGGGTTCCACTATATTATATACGTGTTTGTTGTCATATAAGTGTGTGCACTGGGCAGATTGCTGGATAGTGAGAGGTTCCTGGGTTAACACATGCAACTGCCTGATATGTGTGGCCCACTGCTGTACTCCAACATGGCCTAAGTGTGTGAGCATGCCCAGTTCAGACTGTCAGTGTTCTGTTGCCTGACATTTGTCTCATGTATTCAAGTGTGTGAGCATGCCCAGTGTGACCTTTCAGTATGTTGCTGTCTGAGGTCCACTACATTTGTTGATGTATGTGTACATGTCCAATATTAACATTTCTACTGTGTGTGTTGAAAGTCAGGTTCTATTCTTACTGCAGGACTCACCTTTGTGTCATAACTCGACAGGGATTATGATGTGCCTGCAGGGTTTCCATGGAATACTTTGCATAGACTTATCAACATTTCTTCATACAGGTTAACCACTGCAATACTGTCATGGTTTAGTACTATGACTATAGTGCACAGTATCCTGGGTTCGAGGCCCATCACCGCTTATATTTTCATACTGAGCAGACCAGACTGCTTAAGGGCCAGTAGAGCAACTATGAGCATGTTGGCTTTTGTTCAGCTATGCCCTACTTAGACCCAGCTTGTCCAACATTGCTCAATATTAACATCATTGCTGGGCGTTGGCCAATATTACTCAACATTGACCACATTTGTACTAGTTGGTGTGTGCGATTTTGTTTACATATACTACATGGTGGTAAATGCTGTTTAGCACTGCTTTATATTGCTTAACACATGGCAATCATGCCTCAGGTGTTGATGCAGGGCTGCCTATGTCGGATGCACATACGACACTCCCTATACATGTTTGAAAGTAGGTAGTGTCAATGTAGGCATCCCTTTTACTATATGTGCGGGTCAGAGAGAGGTATAATTTCCAGAGTTCCTACTGAGCCAGTGTATGTGCTATGCGTTGCCTCTTTGCCAAGGCCAAAGCATACTGGGCATGCCTCCTTCTGCCTACTGGGGCAGGCTCAGGTTGTTCCTCCTCTGAGTCACGCTCTGCCTGTGATGGCCTTGGCAATGGTAGGGGGCTGTTTGGCCCGGGCCTATGCTGGTCCTGCTGCAGCTGTTTTTGCAGGATCATATTATGTAACATAGCACATGCCATGACAATTTGGGTACATGTAGTTGGTGAGTACTGCAAGGCTCCACCTGATGTGTCCAGGCACCGGAACCGTGACTTGAGCAGCCCAAACACACACTCGATTACATTTCGTGTTTGTGCGTGTGCCTCATTATGGCATTCCTGTTCAGGTATGTGTGCGTTTCTGATGGGTGTCATCAGCCACGGCTCCAGTGCATAGCCAGCATCTCCCACTAGGTGTCCATGTGGGATGTACCCATTGGCAAATGTCTGGTACAGCTGTGTCAGATGCCAGATATGGGAATCATGGTAGCTTCCAGGGCAGCCAGCACACACATTCAGTATTATGCCCTGGGCATCACACACAACCTGGCAGTTGATGGAGGGGAAGCCCTTGTGGTTGAAGTCGACCCTACCCTGCTCACCGGCTGGTGCTTTGATGCGTATGTGCATGCAGTCTATTGCTCCCACTACCTCAGGGTATTCCGCTATTTGCTGGAAGAGACGCATATTGCTGGCCAATACCTCACAGGAACTGGAGAAGTATACATGATCACCGACATGTGCTGACATGGCATCCAGGAACTGGTGCAGTACCCTGGATGCTGATGCCTGTGATATCCCCATCATATCACCAGTTGGTCTCTGGAAGGTACATGTTGCTAATATTCTTAGGCCAACACATACCTTAGTTTCCACTGGGATGGGTTCCCCTCTGTTGGTTCTGTGTGAGGCGTGGCCTGCACAGCTCAACAATTTGCTGCAAGAGGTCTCTGTCCACTCTATAGCGCTCCACTATCTCCAGCTCATGTAGCCCCTGGTAGGTTACCCTGGGCCTGTACACTCTTCTCCGTCTCCTCACTGTGGGTTGTCCAGCAGCATTTGCATTATTACCACCCTCAACATGTTGCATATGTCGCCTTATAACAGCAATGGCAGCCCCTAACATTTTTTGTCTCAGTACAGCTTTTTCAGTTTTCACTTCTATTAGCTTACTGCAGTGTTGCAGTGTCTCTTGAGAGAAACATAATGGACTGTTGTTTGCAGAGTTTTAAGTGCTGGGCTGGGCTAGTGTTCTGCCTGGGTAATTGCCTGATTCGGATTGTTTTCACCTGCTAGCTCTGCTAGTACTCCCTGGTAACTTCCCTACTATTTGGTGTGCTTCCTGTTTCCTTTCTGTTTCCTGGGGGGGAGCGCTGCGCACACAAGCGCAAACATGCGCACAGCAGCTCACACGCGCGCACACATGCTTACACAGACTAAAACTTGCTTATTCTTGTTAAAATGCATGCACACCAGCGCAAACATGCTTACAACTGTTTACACAGCTTTACATATGCTTACTCAAGCTTACACACGCGCACACACGCAAACACTCGCACACACTGTCTTAATCGGGTTTACTGGCACGCACACGTGTGCATGCATGCTCAGCAAGAAACTTTGGTGTTATCCACAGCATACACCTTCCATTTCTTGACTTTACCTAGCCTACCTGTTGACACACCTATTTAAATAATATGTAATTGTCAGCTGACACATGACACTTTGCTCCAATGAGCTTCACTCCTTTCATACATACCCCCCTCGTGATGTCACCTATCTTCTACTCTGTTACTCCCCTTATCCTACTCCTACACTCCACTGACTGTGCTCATTTCCTATGTAAACTTGCGATTCACTATCCTAACTCTCATTTGCATAGGATTGCCTACTAATGCTTGGTTACATCTCTTAGACTGAGCTTCCCCCCTTAGCAACCTCTACTCAGTGGCCATGTTGTCTTCAGCCTGCCATTCACTTGCATTGTAAATTAATTTTAGCTATAACATCCATATTTGTGGTTCTTAATTATTAATTTACTGGTTTTTAGGGCGCAGCGCATTTGCGCTGCACTGCGCTACGGTTAAACCCCGGAGATAGGGATGAAAAAAAAAAAGTTATTTTATTTCTATTTTGCATCACTTCCCATTGCCAATGTCCATATTTTTGGCCATTGGCATGCTTCCTCCTGTAAATGCATGCTTTTTTTGCAGCTGTCCCGGCTCCATTTTGCTATTTGCAGAACCGTACTCAGTTATCAACTAAGTACATTTCTGCAAATAACACTACTCCTACTCGGACAGGTTCGGGTTTTCTGGATCGCAAATTTACCTCTTTTGCATAGCTTTCACCTGCAATTGAGGTAATTTGCATATCCAAGCCCTGTCTGTGTAGGACTAGTTTGGAGAGCTCAGTTGCACGCCCCTACTGGCTGTTCCTGGATCGCTCGGTGGACATGTTGGCTGCATGGAGTCTTACTCTACTCTTAGACTCTGTGCAAGCCTTCGTGAATCCGGCCCAATGTGATTTCATGAATATGCGGTAGCTCAATTAATCTTATAGATCAAAAGTGCTTTTTTTGTAATTCCAAAACTCAAAAACCAAGGAGGAAAAAGTGCCAAAAGAATGCCATAGCCAAAACCAACTAGACAGCAACCAAGAGGTCTATACAATTCAAAGCTTGAGTGGTTAATACACGCAATTTATTTCAATAAATTTGTCTGTATTAACCACTCGAGCTTTGAATTTTATAGACCTCTTGGGTGCTGTCTAATTGTTTTTTTTTTTGTTTTTTGTAATTCCAACTTAACAGGACCCATGTTTTATCCATTTCCCCAACATTGTGTGACCTTGGATTTAGTTAATATACAGCAAATGAGGAGTTGTTGGGGTTGAAGACTCCTACTATATCCAGGGCTAACATCTTCCATTTGGTTGAAAACAGTAGACTCATTAGGTCTGAATTCACAGAAATGCATTTCCAACCTTACAAGATCCCCTAATTCATAGTGGAACTATGGCTTTGCTGTAATCAAAAAGGAATATGTTACTTTTTACAACCCATAATTTGATATCTTAGTAAGTGGAGCTAAGTGCCATTACATTTCCATGACCTTTCTTTACTTGTACATACATCATTTACTGTCACTTTTCTCTCATTCAGCCTTCTCTCAGCTCTCACATTCTGAACACTTTCCACTCACAACCTAAACTGCCTTTTCACCTTTTATTGAAATTGTCCTTGTTGTCATCTTTCACCTACTTTTCCTCCAAGCATTCACATTTCTTGTGTATTAAATCTGTTGTTTTACAGGTGAGAACATCTTATCTACATTCTCTATGTGCTAAATATACCTGTCTCTTTTACCTTGTAACCAGCCTATTCACGTTTAGATTTAACAGTTTCAGCTTCACTCCTCGCCTTGTGGCATACAAGGATAAAGCCCTGGCTCTAATCCAGATAATCTTATTCATTTATCAGCACAGGGGCTAGAAATGCCAAACAGGGATGAATGGGATTGAGGACTCCTTAACAGATCATCCATCCTGAAAGAAGGGAGGTTGCCTGGCTTACTGCTTGGCTGACACCTACATGTGTGTATGAGCCATACAGGCTCTATGCTGCACAGTGATGAGCACATGGCAATGGGACTGGCATGGGTGTTTACATGCATATGACCTCTGCCAGTAGTAATTTTGAAAACCATTGATGACTATTGGGAGTTAAATGAGGGACCCAAGTCAGTAGGGTGCAGATATTGGCATCTACTCTCAGCTCATTCAACTTTCTCCCCAGGGTAACAAATAGGGCATAGGGCTCCAGTCCTAGGAAACTATGGGTATGGGGGTAGGACTCAATGTTTAGTTTGGGATGGGAACATAAAACTGTTTAAAAAGTAGTAGCCATACTTACTTTCTGTTCTCAGTTTTACTTCCACAGCCTTACTTTTCCTTGCCATTTCCCTTTGTCTCCATTTTCCCTTTTTTCCCATAGTTGTCATTTTCTATACATTTCCACTGTTTCTTTCCCAGCTTCTACCTTCACCTACAGTCACTGATTTGCTGCGCTTTTATGTAATTCATCAAATACGTTTTGTATTTTTAATGTTTTACAGTCATATTTTCTCAGCTGTTATCTTCATTTAACCATCCCTCACAGATTGATATTACTTTTGAGGAGGCTGACAAGATAACGTATAGAGATAACAAGATTTTGCTCTGCTACCTTTGACTCCCATCTGTCTCTTGTTTCACACAACCAGTTCCAAGACTTGCATTTTCTTCCAAATTTGCTTCTCTCCAGACTATCTCACAGTGCTACTGCTACTTGTACTTTCTGATACAACAGTCCTTCTGGCAGCATTACCATCTCTGATATCTCCTAGAACTACAGTAGTCCTTTCTTCAGTGTTTTGGAGTATTACCTTCCTGGTATGTCACAGAACTAGAGAAGCAGTCATTGTTTTGAATCTTTGAACTGCAATAGAGGCACTTATTTTTATGTAACGTTCTGTTTCAGCAGAGTCCTTATACATAGCTCCATGACTTCCATCTAAACCTACCACATTGGAAGTTACATTTCAGTAATATTTCTCCTCCTTCTTCGTAGCATAATTTTCTTCCACAGTTATTCTGATAAGCTCCACCTCCCCTAAAATAAGAGCCAGAATCTCCTCCTCCATAAAAAGGTGCTTTCCATAGTAATGATGTTTTCCTGTAAAAATACTGCATGCAAATTCCAACCTGCATGTGAGTGTGGATTTGCACATTGTTTCCTGTTACGCAGTTAGTCATTTGAGTACCAGTTTTAAATGCTATTATTTTGTAAAACACTTTCAGATAAGAAAATATATATACAAGTAAGAATGTGTATTAATTTACTGATAGATGAGGGATTAAGTTTGGATTTTTGGTTAGAGTTGTGATGAGAGTTTGGTTATTCTTATGCTGGGTATTAAGTTTCAAGACATGTTTTAGGTTATAAACAGGCATGTGAAAAAAATTCATGTTAAAGCCAAACCAGAGCTAAGTCTGATGTCATAATTCACTCTTCGGCAAAAGCAAGATAAGGCCTTTATGCCTTAGGCCTTTATCTATAGGACTGTTCACATTTCTAACAGTGCACTAACTACTAAGGCTGACTAACATAGCTTATTTTATTGTAACCTGCCTAGTTTGACCTTGATACAAATTGTTTATAGCAGTCATTTTGATATCCTCTGGTTAAAACTAGTTATAAGGTTATGGATAATACTACAATTAAAGCTAAGGATGTTCTGAGGCTTCTTCTTTGCTTTGATCATAGCATGAAAGAACATTTTGCATTCTTAAAATGTAAGGGCATTCTCATCAAAACATTGCCTGATGAGGCAGCTAGGGTTCTAAAGGATTATTAAGTATGAGTGTTTGTAGTACACTGCACTGATGTGTTTGAATTCATCCCACATTAAAAAAAACAATATGATGTGGCATTAAGTCAGTAACTCTACATTCCTGATTTTCAATTCTAAATAAAATTGAAACATGGCAAATAAACTGAGACACTAAGAGTATGGTTATAAACCAGAATAGATTCACTGCCCACATCGAAGATTCTTGACTCGAGAGCATTTTAAAACAATTGTTTGACATTAGGAGCTTTGAGGACAGGCCTCTAGAAAAATTTATAATGTTCATCATATTGATTACCAATAACAAAAACAAGCATGTATCTTCAATCCTCCTCAATTTTCTGTAGATAAAAGTAGTTTACTGGGTCTGGCTCAGGGTTTAATTCAGGCAATTGATTCTTCTTAGAAAGAGGGATTCCTCTTTTCCTGACCAGATTTACAATTCTGAATCTGAAAAGGAAGATACAAGGATGGATATTTTTTTCTCAGATTTCTGATTCAGCCTCAAAGGAAACTTAGCTTCTGATTGTGTGTGTGTGTGTGTGGGGGGGGGGGGTATTGGCAAGCTGCAAATGGTCTTGTGACTTGTAGTTCCTATGATCCTATGATACTCCCTTCCTGGCTTCTCCAGTGCCAGGACTGCTAATTGAACCCTGGACACTGGGTCATAATAAGGGCTCTGTGTCTCTGCTCAACAGAGCCAAGCTTTATTTATTTAATATTTGATAACAGAGGAAGAACATTGAACCCAAAGGACAATTTTCAGACCCTCCCCTGCATATATATTCAAGAAATATGCATCAAAGAGAAAACTGTTACATATATATTGAAGTACAAAAAATACAAAAAGATGAACATAAATTCTAAATAAATGTTACAGTGTAAATCTCAATAAATAAACATTTAAGAACATAGAAAACTAGAAAAAAATGAGAAACAATTTCATATTACATTTCAAGGTTGCAAATGTCAGATGCAACCTTTTTCCACATTCAGGAAGAGTTGTCTTAGTAAATCGTTACACCCGTCTGTGTCCTTTCCCTTGCAAATCTACAAAATTTTGTAAAAGCAATTTATTTTAGTGCTCTACTTTGAGGTCCAATATGATGGGGAAAGAAATAGATTATGTATGTATGAGGAAATCTGAAGGATGACATAGTTTATGTAGTTACGGAGAAATCTTATCTTTGAAGCAATTCCATTTGTTTGCAATATTTTTTGAGTGTTGTGAAAGAAGGAAAGACATGACAAGATATTTTTTTTATATCTGTGGGAACATAATCGACCCCGTGTAAGCAAAAGGTTACAACGTCGAAACCTCAGAACAGCGATTTTTTTTCCAAGGGAAAAAAATCGTTGTTCCAAAACAAAAAGAAAAAACTGTAAAACATTACATAATGTGGGGGGCTTCATCCCCCACACCCCCCCACTTAAATATACCAACTCCGAAATCGCACTACAGTGCCAAAAAGGCAAAGTAGCGAAAGCAGCCAAACAAATTCTTTCCCAGGGAAAGAATTCGCTGAAAAGCCGCTTCGCTATTTTGCCTTTTTGGGCTTTTCAGTTCGACAAAGACGCATTCGAAAACCTGCATCTGTGGCAGTGTAATTGGGAGCAGAGGGAACAGCTTTCCAAAATGTGTTATCTAAAGCAGAGAAGCTGTTGTTGATGCATGTTAGTTTGCTATTGGGGTGTGTAAAGAGAGGGGCATTGGAGGGAAGTCATCTAACATTGTAGTCCAGTGCTGTTAAACACTTAAACATAAAATTATAAAATTATTGCTGTAATCCGTGAACCAGGAAATTTGGATTGATACGATTTACCTCTTCCATGTCATGCAGGTAGTTTAGTAAACCTTGGATATGTTTCATATCATACCTCTCAACTGTCCAGATTTTTGTGCCAAGAAGCTGAGAGCTATGTTTCACATTGCTATGTGTATAGAGTGCAGGCAATCCATGCAACAAATGAATAACATGGTCGGAACATAGGACATGTAGGGCTTCTTCTTTTCCTTGTTTCTCTGTGTTGTCTAATCCTCAATTTTTGCGGTCACAACTTACTACCTATAAGAAAGATAAGAGTAACAACAGATATTAAATTACTTTTCAGGCAAATTACATCTCTTTGTATCACTTTTGGAGTCAAGTTCTTTGGAATCCTGGGTAAAATGAGATATGATTATGTTTAACTACTATAGCAAAACACTCATGTCCTTAAACAATTCAACTTGTGTTTTACAAACATGTGACCAGTCTGCCATGTCACATATTTCTCCAACGAACACCCCACTAAAGAAGGCTGCCATGTTGCTCTACTTCTGTTAGAATGCAATCCAATAGAAGCCTCAAGAGTGAAATCTGAGAGACCATAGCTGAAAGAAATACAAATAACCAACCGGTTATAAATGGTATGTTTGCCAACTGGATTCTCCCACTTGTTCTATGAAAATAACAGGAAGAGTTGAGCAGAATTCCTAAAAATGTTCTTTCTTAAAGTATACTCCTTCACCAGTTTGTTTGAATATATCAGTCATAAGAGTTTGAAAGAAAAAAGGATAATTGAATATTTAGTTTAGAGGAATGTCAGACATAATTGGGATCATGACTGCATCATAATAGAAAACTATATGAGAAGGGCAATGCATTAAAGCCTGCAACTCAAAGACAATCCTAGCCAAAGAAACAAGTTGATATTTTTAATGTAAGATGCTTCAAAAAGGTAGAAAAAAATGCAAAGCTTCAAATATTAATCTAAACAAATGTTGCTGCACAACATTTTGGTTCCCAGAAAGGAAGGTGATTATCCTTGGAAAAAGTAACCATAAGAAAGACTCTGTTCCAAGGAAAGTGTTTAAAACAAAAAGTAGAAATTATATATCAGCTTGAAAATGGGAAAGATTTATATTTTCATAGCAAACTAACAACTTCTCCCACTTATACAATCAGGATTGCACAGCAGTAGGCCTTCAAGCTTCCTGAATAATACTTAACACTTCTGTAGAAACTGATGCTCTAATAGGCACTAATAGGTCAGGAATCATATAATCAGATGAAAACTGTGCAGGATAAGATGAAGGACCTGTTCCATGCTGTTGCCAAAGGAGGTCCTCTCTTATAGATTCATGGAGTCATAAACTGTTACTACACTTATGATGGGGGGGCTTTCAAAGTATAGCCAAGTTTTCTTGAAAGAATAATGATTATCTATATCAAAATAGGACACTGAGGGCTAGCATTTATAAGCTAACTCTGTCTATTTGGGACATGGGTACCAGGCCTGTTAAAGATTTCCTATTCCCCATCCACTGGTCTAGGTTGCACTTAAATTGGGTAAAAGACAAACTCAGCTTCATGTGGATGGGAAGCCTGTTCCTCAGGAGGTGCAGTCTCTGGAGACATATCTGTCTCTCCAGCATGTTCTATTTAAGTCATAGACAAAATTCAGCTCCCTAGACCTTATATTTTTGGTACTGTTTGACTTACGAACATGCAAGAGATTCATAAGTGAGGGGTTTGTGGATGCCTTGTAAGCCAGGCATAGATCACCCCTTAACAATCTATAGGAGACTGAGTAGAGGGAAAGGGCTTTAAGGCACTCTGCGTAAGGCAGGTTTGTTACGCCTTGTATACTTTTTGTAAGGAATCTCGGAGGTCATTCTAGTTGCTGCACATGCCTGGTCAGGTACATACTGAAGGGAGCATTGTACTCTATGAGTGGTCTGATAAAGGCACAGTACAGTGGGATAATGTCCTCTTCAGACCTAGATGCCATGCCTCTACTTATAAGTTGCTCAACATAAAAGGATTTCCTCACCACTGTGGACATGTGGTAGTCAAAAGTAAGGCTACTGTCTACGTGCATACCAAGATCACTGACAACTGGAACAACTCTTAGGGGTGTATTATCAGCATGGTAATTAGCCAAGATGGTTGACTTCTAAAAGGCTACAATTTTGCATTTCTTAGCATTGAGTATGAGCCTATGGCTTTGCACCATTTGCTGGTCAGAGATAGGACTTTTTGAAGAATGCTGCTGTTTGCGGGGGAGTTGACGATAACCTTCAGCTTGCAATCATCTGCAGATTTAGTCATCCATAAATCTTCAGCCTTTGCTTCCATTTCAGAGATACAGATAAGAAAAGGAGCAGGTCCAGTACTGACCCCTAGGAGACTCTGCTAGTGACTGGTCTCTTGATGGTGACAACCTCATTTATTTTGACCTCGGGTGGTGAGACCCTTAAAGTCAGTTGTTTGCTGAAGTGCTAGAGTCTTTTTCTATAATATTTTTTGTGGAATTACTGGCCTTTTGTTGTTTTACCATACATTTCAAGTAGTCTGGATGTGAGGTTGTTTTTAATATACACTGAGACTCTTCCACCTTTAGTTCCGTCCTGTGGAGTAGCTGGTCTAAAGGTGTAAAAAGCATTATTATCCTGCATTTCTGGGGTACCTTCCATAACTTAAACCATGTCTCCATTACTACACAGAATTCTGCACTCTACAAGGAGAGGCAGGCTTTCAGGGAGTGGAGTTTCTTGTTAAGACTTCTCGCATTGAGCAGTACCACCTTCAAAAATTCATTCTTAGGTTCAGTTAAGTTGGCAGGTTTATCAGTTTGGCATTGCCTAAAAAGGCACCATTGTCAATATCCAAAAGCCTAGAGGGGATAAGTCCAGACCATCCCTGTCAAAGCAGCATGGTCTATCAACCATGTACTCCCTGGCCTTCAAATATTGTACCCCCTTGGATTGACAACAGAAGCTAAGCCAATTTTTAAAACCAGTCATTTTCTGTTGGTTAAGTGGCGTCATCCTTGGAGAAGGTAGTATGCTGCTCAGTGCTAGGTTTATACCGGCCTGAGACACATAATCAGCAAGCTCAATCATGTCTTGCTTCATGTAGTCAAAGAAGGTACATCTCAGGCTATTAACACCCACATGAACTGTCGCTCCTCCTTCTCTAACATTAATGACAAGCAGGCGGGGAGGGGTTGTTTAGATGCTGTAATACATAGAAACACATCAGGATGGACAGCAGCATCATAAAGTACTAACAAACTAGTTAACAGACAGACCTTACATGCATGCAGCCTTACATCTCAACAGCTTACTACAAACTGGCAGCTAGACTTGCACATGCTCAGTATTTATACACGTGTGCAAGAAAGGTACATATACACACATCTATCTACATCCTCCCTCTTAAAAAGATTGCCCTTTCAAAAAACAATATTAGAGTTAGACATGCACTACTATAGACATTAGAAACAAAACACAATGCTCATGTCCAAGTTGCTTTGTATCTGTCACAGGATTTAGAGATGCGACCATATCTTGTGACATAACAGTGTGGACTAAATTTACCAACAGAGACCGTCTGCACAACTCATATTAGGAACTTCTGGGTTCATCATAGGAAAGGGAATGTTCTCTGGAACTTCCTCAGGAATTGCAACACTGGACAACTCACTCTGAGATAAAGAGTCTTTCTCACAGGCTATGTGCTGTGATATAGGCTGAGACACCAGTCTCAAATGATTGCACCTAAAAACTGCTCCTTGTGATTCCACAATGTATGATCTTGGCTTTGGACAGTGGCAGCTGGTGACTTCAAATCAAGGGGGGGCTGCAGGAGACAGCTGAATGGGTGGGGTCAATGGGAAGGGGTGCAGCCAACTAGAAACAGGAGGAACTATGCTCAAAACCACACAAAATGTAACTTATATATGCAGCCCTGGGTGCCAAACCATCATTATGAGAGTACAAGCAAGACAAAATGAAGTGTAAAGAAAAACATATTGCAATGTATTGGCTGCATGACAGCTTACTTAATATCTAGATGGAAACAAAAAGGTTGCGAGGCATGAAAAAATAAATTACTTTTTAAATACATTACTGGAATGCCAGTCAAAATCAAGTATAAGAAAAACAAGCAGCACTCAACTCAAACCACTTCTCCTTCCACTGCAGTTCTAATTATAATTTATATTCAGCTTTATTAAAGTACCAAGTACCATGCTGAAAGTAGCAATCTCTGTGATACCCCCATTTGTAAAAATGTTTCTTATCCAAAAAAGACCTGCTGCCTGACAACAACTATCAACTTGTTTCATTGGGAAAACATGATCAAAGTAAAAAATGAAAAGCAAGCAAGAAACAAGTTCAAGATACACTGCTTAAAGGATTACTGCACAGGTTATGGACCACACGTGATAGATTGGAATTCTGTTTAGTTTACAGGTAAAGCCTGCAAAGATGACTGCAAGTCTCCAACAAATGTAATGAGCTTCTTAAAATAATGTAATCCTGTCCTTTATTACAAATACTGTCATATGCATTTCAATACCAAGGCTTATACGTTATCTAGTTATGTAAGTATTCTCTGCATGGCAACAACAGAAAGGCTTTCAATGTTGGCAATTGTTTAACAGTATGCTTATTAAAGCTTACTTGCATCTTACAATCTCAGACAAGCTTACCTGATGGTCATTAAAGCATGGCTTCTTAAACACAGAGCAACAGGCACTTTCTGAATAATAATACGCATAAATCAACAGTATAAAAATATGACAGAAACAAGAACATTCTGGAAATTCAAGGACAGATGAAAAGCCACTGTAGTACTTGTGTCTACCTTGGATGGGGGGATACTCTGCACATTTACACTGCATAACTGCTCATTGCCTTGCTTGTACACATCCAGATTCACTACATGGGGGAGTGGGGTGCAAAAAGTATGTCACAATTTGAAATGTCTCTGGCTGACTGAGATGGCCCTGACACATTTGTCATACCTCTCAACCTCAGAGCAAGAAATCTGGACAAAGCCATACATTGAAGTCAGGCAAATGCCCAAAAATAAGGAAACATTTTAAATATTGCTCTTATAAATTTAGAAAGATAATAGAATAGTAGATCTTGCATTAGTGTGAATTTTCTGAAGGGTTTGAAATCTGAAACTCAGATGTCTGTCATTATTTTCTAACTTCAGCCTTTAATGATTTGCCACTAATTTGCAAAAAAAAAAACAATTTTATGAAAAATGGACCAAAAATGTGATGCAAAAATATAAAATAGACGCACAATATAAGCTGTGAACCTGTCAAAGAAGGGACACTTTTTTAATATTAGTACTGCTAACTTGAGCAGCTGACAAAATAAAAGAATCTACATGCATTTCATAGGTTCATAGGTTGGTACTAGGCTATTGGCCCTAGGGCCTATACAAGCCTAGCCATCTTGTAGGTAGCGCTAATCAAACTGTGAAAGCTACATATAGTACTGCATGTTTTAATATATATATCTGTAAATATCTCTTGATGCCTATAAACAGCATTTCGTTGTTTACTACTTTTGTATACTTAAGGCCAATCCAGAGTAGTCGCTGAAGCCAAACTGTGTTAGTACGCTAAACGCAGACAGTCGCTGTGCTTTTGCTGAATGAAACCTGGTGTCATTTTAGTTGCTGGTTAACTTCTAATGTTTGGCGCCTGCCAAACGCTCTAATTTAATACGCGCACAGCTACCAGGATGTGCAGATCCAATAACTGAGCTGTTGTGGATATTTTGTAGTTTTGTATCCGTTTGATATGATTTATTTTAGCTGCCAGATAGTAGACTCTTAACTATAGTATTGAATATGCCTGTTTCTCCTCTAGGTACTGACCTTAGTATTGTATATGCTTGTTTCTCCTCTAGGTACTGACCTTAGTGTTTGCCCCATTGGTGAAAACACACAAGACCCTCTCAAAAGATAGTCGTTATCAAATATTGAAAGCACAGTCAAGCTGTGACCACCTGAAGGACTACATTAATTAAAATAAAGCTGACAATGTCAATATTTATAAAAAGATTCCACATAGAATCATTTGTAATAGTCACGGAATATACTACCATACTGGGTTCAGTGCATGGCAGTAAACCACCCCACCAAACCCCTATACTATAAATCTTTCTTAACATTAATACTATTATGAAGTAAGTTTACACGAATAAAAGTATTTGAACTCTGTAGTTAACTAGTGTGAAATCCTGTAGACTTACCATACTTCCTGTATTAGTCTCTGGCACCTAGAAAGTCTGGAGCTGAATAAACCCCGCTACGCTCGCCCTCGCTATGCTCGGGCTTGCTCCGTGCCCCACCCTGCCCCCATATCCCACCCGCCCCCACTACGCCTACATTTATACCTAATTAACCACACCCTCTACTATTTCTATAGCCATACAAAACCATTTAAAAATCACCTCCCACTCCTCCTACCAGATCTTCATCCTACCCCCTATCTATCCTCTTAAAACAAAGCTATATAACCCAAATAAAATGAAGGTTACCACTCCCACTAGAACTAAGCCAACACTAATAATTATATCCCTCACACTAACACTGATCACCATACTATACCTGCTAACTAAATATGAAGATCAAACATACCTAGGATTCTACTACCCCAGGCACCAAACGAGTACTTCCCCATCCCTACGTAATGCTAAACATAACACCCTTCATCTGGACAGTAATAGACCACAGCCTAATTTCCACTACCCGCATAAACTTAAGCTAAGAGACTCCAAATCAAAACATGAACAAAAACTATTATTTAAACTCATGAGACTACTAGACTCTCTAAGAAAAAACATCACTAAAGATGGGGATATCCACCCCAACCCAGGCCCCTTGTCTACTCCAGTAACGAATACCTCATCACCTTCCCCAAGCTCATCCAACTCCCTCCAAATATACCACCTAAATATAAGAAGTCTGAACAATAAGATACACAACTTACATGCCCTATTAGAAATCTACCACCCAGAAATAATGTGTTTAACAGAAACCTGGCTAAAACCAAGTACCAAAGATAATGAGATTATTCCACCTGGCTATAATATACATAGAGCCGACCGTTTAAAAAGAAAGGGAGGTGGTATTGCCGTGCTCTACAAAAATACACTTAACATTACAATCAACCCCTCTCAGCCACCCCAGATCTCTAATGCCGAAATGCTAGCACTAAAACTACAACTAAACAAAGCGAAAGGAATTAATCTAATAGCGACCTACATCCCCCCCCCCCCCGGGAAAAACTCTGATACACTGGAGAACATGCTTAGCTGGCTATCAAACAATTACCCTCAAGAAACTATTATTTTAGGAGATGTTAACTTGGACTGGAACCAATGTTCCTCTGAGCTTAACCCCACGCATATAAATTTACATGGATTCCAACAGACCATGTCTTCCACCACCAGAATAGGTAATAATAAACAAAAAGAGAGTATCCTAGATTGGATCCTAATAAACAGTCCACCACATAACTACATGACTGGGACCCATCCAAATGACCTTAGTGATCACCTTATCACCTACATAAGGAAAAACAAGGAAATATCTTCTAAACCGCCCATATATAGATCGGTTAGAAATAGGAAACACTTTGACCTTACAAAATTTCTGAATGAACTTAAAGCCTACAAATGGGCATCCCTTAAATATCTCCCCTTAGAGGAGGCAGTTTCAAAATTTAATACTTCATTTCTAGCAATACTTGAGTCTCACGCCCCAAAAAGATTAATCAGAACCAAAACACATATAGCACCCTGGTTAACAAAAGACACCAAATGCCTAATCAAACTTAGAGACAAAAACTGGGATAAATGGCGAGCAACCAAGTCACCCCTTGACCGCATTAAATTCCAACAGCAACGTAATGAGACCAAAAAAGCCATAGCACGTGACAAAAAAAGCTACTACAGCCAACTACAAAATAAACACCAAAATAACCCTCAAAAATTCTGGGCCAGTTTAAATAATCTTCTCCGTCCAGGCAAATCATCAACTCCTACCCCAGAAACGCTATGTGATAAAATACCAAAAGAAGTAGCCAATTCCTTTAACACCTTCTTTACTAACACCATACAATCACTAGCTAACCAATTACCAACTGCCAACATCCCTAAAACAGAAAACATCCTAGAGTCCAAACCCACCTTTAAATTTCAAACTGTCTCAACTGACTATATTCGATCCTTACTGAAGAAACTAAAACCAACTATTCTCTCTGCTGACCTTCTCCCAGCTGAATACTTACAAAAAGCTGCGGATATCATAGCCTACCCCATCTCGATACTCATCAATTGTACCATAGTTGAATCCACAATCCCCTCAATATGGAAAATATCCCATGTAATACCACTCCATAAAGGTAGCTCATCTACAGAACTATCAAATTATAGGCCCATATCTATACTGTCTCCATTAGCCAAAATCATGGAAAAGTGCATACACAAACAACTACTCTACTATCTTACCCAGAATAACCTGCTAACCAGTTCTCAACATGGCTTCCGACCCCACCATAGTACAACCACTGCCCTTCTCTCTTTTACTGACTCTATTAACCATAACCGGAATGAGAAAAGAATATCATCAGCTCTCTTTCTTGACCTATCAAAGGCCTTTGATATGGTGAACCACCAGCTACTTCATAACACCCTAAAAAATCTCCACTTAGATAACCAAACTCTGGCCTGGTTCCATGCCTATCTCTCTGATAGGCAACAAGTGGTACTCTGGCAGAATAAGCTTTCTAGTCTTCTACCCAACACCATAGGAGTTCCCCAAGGTTCTATACTGGGACCTCTTCTCTTCTCAGTCTTTATAAATTACCTCTACAAAGCCATCCCTGATGCCACCTGCATACAATATGCAGATGACTCGACATTAGTTTGTTCTGATCCATCTCTTGCCGACCTCTTAACCAAAACACAATCCTGTTTTACTGCAGTTGAGACCTGGCTATCGGGATGTCAACTGATTCTAAATACAAAGAAAACCAAATTGGTTCTCTTCCACCCTGCACAAAAGTCCATACCCACATCCTTTACTATATATTCCAAAAATGGAACTATTATCTCCCCAGACTCCAGTACTAAACTATTAGGGGTTACCATTGATAATAAACTTAGATTTGATATACATATCAATCAGACTATTAAAACTGTTAACAAGAAACTCGGGACACTTTATCGCATAAAATCCTTTCTTACTCCATGTGCAAAAATGGCCACTGCCCGCTCTCACCTTCTCTCTACCCTCCTGTATGCCTCCACTATTCTTACGGATCTTAATATATCTGACCTTAATAAACTATCATCTTGTTATAATCATATTGCCAGATTTGCAACAGGGATGCCTTAGAGAACCCATCACTGTACTAACCTACAAAACCTGGGTTGGATTGAATTCCCAAACCTTCTCCAGCAGAGCCAACTAATCCTGGCTTTTAAAATTCTGAAACAACCTGACAAAACTCCTGCACTGACAAAGTTGATTACACCTTACAACAATCTCAATAGTTTACGCTCCTCAAATAAACTCCTAGCTCAAACAGTCAAATCCAATAATGCAGAGGGTGACGCACTCTTTGTCAATGCCATTGGAAAAAAATGGAATTCCCTCCCCCCCAGTCTCACCATTATTTCCTCACTAAACCTATTCAAAAAAAGATTAAATCACCATCTTAAATCTCATTGGCTCTGCCAGTGTGCAAGTCCGGATTAACTCTCCCTTAGCTAGTGAGCATCTTCTTTTTTTCAGGTCAAACCTTTTAAACCTAGATGACCTCTCTCTCTTTCTACCCCTCCTACTCCCCCCCCCTTTTAATTCTGGTTATAAGATATCCTTCATGTTCAGACTAGAAAGAGAAAAGCATGTTGTAGTCTGTGTCTGTTATCTTTCTCTTAATACTTAGCCTAGTCTATTTTTTTAATATACTTTATAGTATCTTCTCCTCTGTTAAACTACCAAATGAGATTAATTTGTATTCTATGAACGTGTACTTACCTACTGTTAATGTGGAGCTTTTCTCCCCGGGCCTCCACTGAAAATGGACATGTATCCAGTCGGACCATCCCGGTCAACAAATGTAAAATAAAATAAAATTAAATTAAATAAAAATAAAATAAATAACAATTCCCTGGATATTTCTTCCCACAATATTTACTTCCCTGGTTCCCTGTCTAGCAGGGTGACTGACGTGATCCCCAGGATGAATTTCCTATCTCCCATCCAATCGTCAAGCTTCCTTTTGAAGAGGGCCAAGGAGGGCCTCTGCTTGATATGTATGGGCAGTCTATTCCAGAGTCTGGGGAGTCTCTGGGTCAGGAATCTATCTCTCCAGCATGTTTTGTTCATTGTGATGAAAAGATTTAGATTCCTGGAGTGTGTGGCTCTGAGGGATTGGGATTTCTTTAAGTGGAGCATGTCCAACAACTCAGGGTTTGACATGGCCTTGTATGTTGAGCAGAGATTGCCTCTGAGTAGATGATATGCCACATAATATAGCTGGAGTTTTTTAGACGGTCAGCATAGGGCATCTGCTTTAGGCCTGTGATTCTTTTAGTGAGGTATTTCTGTGGCCTTTCCAGCTGTTGCAGATGTCTTGTGAGGTACATACTAAATGGGGCTCTGTACTCTATAACGGGTCTAATGAGGGATGAGTACGGTGGGACAATGACCTCCTTTTTTCTGGATGAAAATCCCTTAGTGATGAGGTGTACCACCTAAAATTATTTCCTGACTGTTGTAGTGATGGGGTTATCGAGGGTGAGACCACTGTCCATCTGTGTCCCTAAGTCTTTCATCACACTTTTGGTGTTTAGTGTACTGCCACCTATGTGGTAATTCATGGGTACATGGTTTTTCCCATAGGGGATAACTATACATTTCTTGGCATTAAGCTTGAGCCTATGGCTCTGGCACCAAGCATCTGTTTCTGTAAGGCCCTTTTGTAGAATATCCACATCATTTGGGGATTCAATAATGGCTCCCAGTTTGCAGTCATCTGCAAACTTTGTTAGCCAGAGTCCCTTAGTGTTTGCCTGTACTTCAGAGAAGTATATGCCAAAAAAGAGCGGTCCCAGGACTGAACCCTGAGGTACTCCACTTGTCACTCATCTGGAGCTGGATTTGGAGTTGGTTACTTTTACAGTCTGGGTTTTGTCAGTAAGTTGGCAACCCATTGAGTGATGTAGGGATTTATGCCCAGCTTAGTAAGTTTATCTATGATTCCAGAGTGGGGGATGGTGTTGAAGGCCTTGGCAAGGTCCAGATAGGCTGTGTGGACCGCCTTACCCTCATCCATAGCTCTGGAGACTGATTCGAAGAAGTCAAGTAGGTTCAGGAGACAAGATTGGCCCTTCATGAACCCAAACTGGGTGGGGTCCAATGTTTGAAGGTTGCCAATGTCTTTGTTCATAAGTTCCATGATAATGCATTCCATGCCCTTGCAGATCAGGCTTGTCAGGCTGATGGGACGGTAGTTCCTGGGATATGAAATAAAAGTAATCTATAACTCTGATTATTACAGTTATTTATTAATTGTAAACCCTCCATGTTTTCTTCCAAAACTGCCATTTTGCGGTAGGATTATTAGGGAGATAGCAACATTTTGAGCCAAAATTGGGGACAGTTGAAATGTTTGGATATGCCTAATTCTATAAAGCAATTTATTTGCATGTACCTCTCAACCTGTTAATGCAGGAAATCTGAACAAGGCCAAATATATTGGGGGAACATATAAACAGTAATAAAAATTGCTCTTGTATAAACTGAGACAGCTAATAGAATAACAGGTCTTGCTTTAGCATGCATTTTTATGAAGGTTATTAAGTCTGAAACTCAGTGTCTGTCATTATTTAGTGACTTAATGCCTAAATAATTTGCCAGAAAACCACAAATTTTATGAGGAACAAACCAAAAATGAGAAGCAAAAATCTATTAATTCTGTGAAATTCTGCTCAGTTGAGCGATATACTTCAGCAGGGGCTGTCTTTGAGTTTGCCACCCTTCCCCCTCACAAAATCATGGTCGAATGGAGCCTCCCCCTGTCAGCCATTCCAATGAACCATTATTTGGCTATTTCACCCCATTTACCATAAACACTAATGTGCATACTGCTTTACTTCTACAATGATTTGGACTTCATTTGAAAGTTTTATTTTGCATTTTACAGCACAAACACTAAGACATCTGCTAAACAAAGCAATGCAGTCTCACAATGAAAATAGACTTGGCATTAAAATTTCTCTGCCCTTGAAACTCACATTCATTGAAACAGCATTTAAACCCATATTCAAAGAAAATACATTTGGTTAGTGGCAGATAAAGATTAACTTTGGGCAATTTTCAAATGATAGGCCCTTGCACACAAAACATACATGTGTTCTGTGATGCACCTTCCTGATTGTATTGAATTATATTACTTTTATAATACAGTACAGTTGTTAGAGGATATTTTAAATGTATTGCTTTGAACATGTTTCCAGTAAAAACAAAATGCATGCACCAATAATGACAATACTGCCCAACTGAGAATATTTCCATCATAAAAATCTACTCAACCTTCTACAATCTACTAGTATCAGTAAATATGCACAATCTCTGCAGAAGTAAAAGTCATCTAAATAATTCCACATTAAAAAGATCTGTAACTAATGAAGAGGTTGCTGCTAGCAAACAACTTTATATTTCATTATTTCATCTACAAATAAGGTGCCTGTTGCCCTTGAGGAATAAATTGCCTATATTACATTACAAAAATGATAAGATAGTAATATTGCAATAGGGAATGGATGGGTTCATAGTTACTAGGTATCTTCTCCAAAGAGGACATTCTCAAGACAGAAGCATCCACCTCGTTTACAACACAGTCCAATATCAGCAATGCATCTACATACTGTGGGCGTAGAACCCACAACCTTCTGCATCAAAAGCAAGTACACTACCTGTTGTGCTATTAACAATACAAGCAGTCTCAGCATAAGCAGCACTAAACTTCTCTTCCCCTGCACCTTTCAGCTCCTTGTAAAATCTACTCGACACTAAGCTGTATCTCTCAGCTTTGCAGCACAAAAAATCTAGGAAAAGCCAAAATGTATTGGGGAGGGACAAAAGTCAGGGACACATTTTAAACATTGCTTATATAATCTTGAAAAGTTGCTAGAATAAAATGCTGGGTTACCCCCATGCAATTCATTGCCAGGTCTTGAACCCAGGATCCTATGCAAAACAGGCAGAGCAACATATCACTATGCTGAATCAGCTGTTTTGTGAAAGAGTGGAAGAATGAAACTTAAATGGCTACCATTTAGTGAATTCAGTTATCACCATAGCTGTCAATCTCTAAGCGCAAAATACCTGAACAAAGCCAGGAATGGGGGAATACAGCCCTCAAACATATTCAGTGAATTCAGTGTTCACCATAATGCTCAATCTTAGCACAAAAAACCTGGACAAAGCCAATAACGGGGGAATACAACCCTCAAACATATTCCGTGAATTCAGTTCTCACCATAGCTCTCGCCCTTAGCATAAAAAACCTGGATGAAGCCAATAATGGGAAAATACAGTCCCAAAAAATAGGGACACATTTCAAATATTCATCTTATAAACCTAGAAAATTCTTAGAAAAAAATGGTTTTGTGTTACTATACACTTTCTGAAGAATATGAAGTCTGAAATTTAAATATCTATCAATTTTATTTATTTAACATTTCTTAACCAGAAAAGTCAGACTTGGAACGAAAGCCAACTTTCAGCAGAGGCCCAGGGAGAAATATTGCAAACACATCTTTGTAACATGGAAGGGCATTAGAGCAAACCCACACAAACACAGGGATGAGATGCAGACTCCACACAGAAGGAACCCCAGCCAAGAATCAAACCAGAAAACCTTTAGTTGTGAGGCAAAAATGCTACCATTGCACCAACTATTTAAGGAATTAAAGACTCAGAAACCACAGATTTTACGAGGAACAGAACAGAACAAAATATGAGGCAAAAATCTGAAAAACTTTCATAAAAGGTGGTGGGTACAGAATTCAGGCTCTTGTTACCTGCACCCCTGATCTCTCTACCCACCAGTATAAACCAACTTGGGCATTTTACACACACACACACACACACACACACACACACACACACACACACACACACACACACACATACACACACAAACGCCTTCTTCATCCCGAGTCTCCTGTACCTGCAATCCATAGCTTTCTCCTTCATCCCGAGTCTAGTAAACAAATACATCTTCTTCATCCCAAGTCTCCCGTTCCTGCAATCCATAGCTTTCTCCTTCATCCCGAGTCTAGTAAACACACACACCTTCTTCATCCCGAGTCTCCTGTACCTGGAATCCATAGCCTTCTCCTTCATCCCGAGTCTAGTAACCCCTACACACACACACACACACACACACACACACACACACACACACACACACACACACACACACACACACATACACCTTCTTCATCCCGAGTCTCCTGTATCTGCAATCCATAGCTTTCTCCTTCATCCCGGGTCTAGTAAACCCACAGCTTCAGCTAACGGTAAACTCACAGCTTCAGTATAATCCTGCATTCACGCCGGAATGCACACTTCCGGTTTCTAATCAGCAGTCTGCTCTTCCTTCTTCCTGAATCTGGACTGGTAAGGCAGCAGTCCAGATTCACTTTATATGGAGGATTTGTAAGACTGTAGGACTGTACCATTGTGGTTCACAGCTGGGGGGGCTGCAGGCCTGCAGTCCGATATCACGAGCCGCCACTGGCTCTGGATCAATATTCTTCATGACACTGATCTGATCATAACCTTTGGACATCTGCATCCTTACCACTTCTTCTTGTAATGGATTGAGCGGCTTGCTGGTTTTACCTTAGTAAGACTTCTGGATTAGGCACTTCTTCCACAGATTGGCTTTCACTAACCTGTTGTTCTTGACACATGGAATCAACAATTGACTACTGATTGGTAATGTGGTTCTGGTTTGTCTCAACAGAAGTCTCTGAGCAGGTGAACCAAGTTTTTTATCATGAACAACATTTATGAGATTCAAGAGATTCAGGAAAACATCACTATTATCTTGTTTTGACTTCTCAAGTACCTGTTTTGCACTTTGAACTGCACATTCTGCCAAACCATTTAATTGCAGGTACTCTGGACTACTTATGACATGAGTAAAGTCCCATTCTTTGGCAAATCTTTTGAACTGTTGGCTTGTGAACTACGTGCCATTGTCAGAAATAACTTTGCACAGGCTAATACACAATAGCCCAGGAATCTGGTTAAGCTGAAGTGTTTCCTTCTGTTGTTGTGGCTTTGTACTATTACACACTAAACAAGATAAAAGTGCTCTCTCAATGTCTTGTGACATTGAAGAAAAAAATACTAGTCCTCTTGCCCTTCTTTTGTTAGAATCGACTCCTGGGTGACCACGATGCAGGATAGTAATGTACTCTGGCTGCAAGGACTTTGGAACAATTACTTTTGGACCTTTCATAATGATACCATTGTCAAACAAAATGCCAACAAAATGCCATCTCTATATGGAAAATAAGGTTGCATTTCTTGAGGTAAACTAGATTGCTTTGACAGCCATCCTTGTTGAATGAAGTGGTTGAGCCTTTGTAAAACTGGATCTGTGGCTGTGAGCTCTCAGCTCATCAAGATGTGTGGAAGAAATATTTCTCACTTCCATGACTTCAGAATCAAGGTTCTCATTCTCATGCTGTTCTGTGGTGTTTCTAGGTGATCTGGATGATGTATTAGCAAGATAAAGAAGTTTGTCTTTCACGTAGACAAGATTGAAATTGTACTTTTGCAATCTCAGCATCATACATTGCAGTCAGGCTGAAGCTGAAATCATAGGCTTTCTCAAGATAATGACTAGAGGTTGGTGGTCTGCTTCTATCTGGATAGGTCTACCATAAACATAATCATGGAACTTTAAACATGCAAACACAATTGCCAAAAGCTCCCTCTCTAACTGGGCACATTGCATCTCAGTTTGGGTAAGAGTTCTTGATGCATAGGCAACAAGTTGATCCTCTTGTAGAATAACTGCACCAAGACCAAATTTCGAAGCATCATAGGAAAGTGCAACTGGTTTGTGAACATCACAGTATCTGAGAGTTGGTGGACTAGCAATTCCTCTGTTTCAGGACATCAAATGCTCTTTGGTGTTGCTCTAACCAAAACCAGGATTCATCTTTACATGTCAGCTCTCTAAGTGCTGCCGAAAGTCGGCTCAAGTCTGGAATGAACTTGCCTAGGTAGTTAACCATGCCAAGAAAACAATGCAAGGCTTAAACATGATCTGGTGCTGGCATCTCGAGAATGGATGTTTGTTTTGGGGGGGGCTGGTCATAAGACTGTACTAGTAAATAAATAACTAACATAAGTAGCTTCTTGTACCCTGAACTTGCATTTGTGTGGATTGAGCTTAAAATTCACTTGATGTGCCCTTTCTAGAACTTTTCTGTGGTTTCTGTCATCTTCTGCTTCATCACAACCTCCTACTAACATGTCGTTTACTATAATCACACAAGGATACCCAGAAAGAATTTGCTCCATCACATGCTGAAAGACTTCACTTGCATAATTTATCTCAAATGGCATTCTCAAAAATCTGTACCTGCCAAATGGAGTACTGAAAGTAGTGAGCAGTGATGATTTCTTATCAAGCTGAATTTGCCAAAATGAACCCTTTGCATTCAAGACAGAAAAAAATAGTGGCATTTGGCATCAAGGCTGTGACTTCATCGACTGTGCACATTGGATGATGAGGTCTTTTTAGTGCTCTGTTTAAATCTCGTGGATCAATACATATTTTGATGTAATCTCAGCTTTTCTTGTCAGCTACCACCATGGACGATCCCCACTCAGTTGGAATTTCAACTGGACAAATCACACCTTGTCGCACTATGTTATCTAACTCAGCTTTGACTCTGTCCTGCAAGGCTATTGGAACTTTACATGCTGGCCTGATAACTAGACTAACCTCTGGGTCTAACTTCATGTAGTACACAACTGGAAGTTTGCCTAGTTTGTCTTCAAAAAGATCATCATAGGTAGAAAAAATATACTGGGCAAAATTAGAGTAGTGGTCTTTCAAGCTAACATGGTGGACTTCCTTATTAAATGAAAGCAGTCCCACTTTCAAACTGTCGCTGAGACCTAATAATGACAGGTCATGCCTCTTGACCACATAAAATAAAAAGTCGTAGCTTCTGCCAGCAGAGTAAATTGAAAGCACTACTGAGCCTTCGGTCTGAATTTCTTCACCTCCATAAGCAACAACCTTTGCACACCTTGCCAAATTAAGCCTTTCACCTTTACACAGTCTAGCAAAGTGTTTCTGCTGACATAACATTGCACTTGGAACCTGTATCATCTTTGACCTCTGTGGGTTTGTCATTTATCTGAAAAGTACAAAATATTTCATTCTTTGCCCTTAAATCTATTGCATTGACTGCTTCATGAAGCACCAACACATCATCAACATAAAGAGTACCTATGACCCTATGTCATGGCTTTCTAAATGATCAACTCGTTTCTTAAAATATTCCTTTTTAATAAAAGAATGTGGGCCTTTTGATTTACAAAATCTTTTGAAGTGATTCCATTTATTACATTTGTGGCATTGCTGATCAAAAGCTAAACATTTCTCCCTTTTAGATTCATGGTGTCTACCACAATTATGATAGGTGGCAATGAAACTAGGTTGGGGCCCATGCTTTGAGTCTGCTGACTCAGTCTTATGCTTCCCTGAGACTGTGCAAACTCTGGAATTTTCTGGAAAGTTTGGGGGTTTACCAGTGAGTGCTGCTTGGGCCTATTTCTTTTAACCATTTGCTGCATACTATCAACATGAGCTTTGTCAGCGTGCCTTCTAGAGCTATTCTCATTTGTAAGCATATTCGTGTGCTTTTCTGTAAGCTCGTATATCTGACAAATTTCAATGGCCTTATTCAAAGTTAAATCACTGTCACAAAGCAAAATCTTTCTCACTGCATCATCTTTTATACAACACACAAGTCTGTCCTTTATCAAATCATCCCTTAAGTCACCAAATCTGCACATTTTAGCCTTATTTCACAAGTCAGTTATATATGCTGCAAAAGTTTCACCAGGCTTTTGATGCCTTGTGTAAATAAGTGCCTTTCCATTCTAACATTTGTCTAGGGATTACACATTTCTCTAAATTTATGTTTTAAGCACTCAGGGTCCTCTCTTGACTCAGCAGGTAGAATATGATGGTTTTCCTCCTCTCCTGTATAGATAGCAGGTACATACACAAATGAACGTTATCTTTCTGTGGTTTCTGACCCAGATAAATTAAGTAGAATAAATACCTTTGTACTGTCATCTTTAGCAGAAAATGCAGCCTGTATGAAAATGTCGTACTCTTGCTCAAACACTCTCCAGTTCTCAGGAATATTACTGTCAAACACAAGTGCACTGGGTTTTTGACATCCATCTGCCATGCCGACAAAGTATACACAAACACACTGAAAATATAGCCCTTGTAACTATGTATGAACAAACTGTTCTGTGACCTTGTAATAACATTCAAATGCACAATAAACTCTTTGAAATACTGTACTTTGAGTAATATGCTCTATAATGGCCATATTCTGCGAAATATGTCCTGTAATGGCTGTACTTTGTGAAATAGCTTTTCTGTAACACTGCATGAACAAGCGAACACTTTATACACTTCTGATAACTCAGATATCTTTGCTTAATACAAAAAATACATACTTTGTGAAAATGAGATTGTTTCCCTTTATTTTATTTGTTTTATGCAATACAGACTTTATTTCAAATATTTACATAGTAAATTGAATATTGTTATCAATATTGTACATATCAGTTTATGCAAATATAATTTAGAATGTTCTGTATGCCCCGTTTCATATTATGCAAAAAGAAATAGTGCTGAGCAAGTTTTAATACATGATATTCGTTTCTGACCTGTTTTCCAAAGTTTGCACATTTTAGGGATGATTCCCTCCTGTATATTCTGCCAGCCCCAAGCAAGTACTTCAAGTCATTTTAACCAAGCCACCTTTAACTTCATGCCCTTTAGATATGCTGTTTCTGATTCTATGTCCTTTAGACATGCCACTTCTGGTACCATGTCACTCGTCCTTCTCTAACACATAAGACAAGCAGGCAGGGGGTTTTGTTTAGATGTTTTAATACACAGAAACACATCAGGATGGATAGTAGCATCATAATGTACGAACAAACTACTTAACAGACAGATCTTACATATATACAGCCTTACATCTGAACAGCTTAAAACAAACTGGCAGTTAGACTTGCATATGCTCAGTTTTTATACAATTGTGCAAGCCCTTGGATAGCTTCTTAAAGGTACATACACATTGATCTACAGGACTATGACAGAGTCATACTTAGCATCGTACATAGTCTTGGATGTATATACCAGTATCAGAGCACATTCTCTGAGAATAAGGGTAATCAAGTTCACCAGAATCAAAGTCGCATAGGCTACAATGATGTTACTAGCTTGATTTTCCCACTTTATGATTTCAGTGGGATTCTTTATACCAAATGACTGCTAGAAGGCATGAAGCAAAACTCCTGGCAAAGCCATTATACAGTATTGTAGTCTCTTGTCTAACTGTCCAGACACAGTGCTCTTTCTGGGGATCTCAGACCAGAACACCATAGATGAATATTAGCTGAGCAAAGCTTCTACAATCAGGTGCTACTCTTGATCTACCAAGACCTCAATACTAAGTTGATTTGCCAAAATATTGCGTTCTCCTGAAAGGTGCTCTGCTGACAAGAAAAAAAAAATATTCAGGGATAAAATCAGATCCCACCAATTCACACACATTCCACAAAGATGGGGAGGGGGTGTTGTTTGATATGTTTTTACTTTTTTTAACCAGGTGAGTCCCACTAGGCTAATAACATATTTTCAAGGAAGGCCTAAGGCAGGATTCATATTGATGAGTAGCAATATAAACATTAGGGCTGTAACTAGGGTGGGACGAAAGAGGCATCACTGGGTGCAACTTTCAGGGAACATGATCATCAGGTGCAGATGTTGGAAGGAGTGCAGGACCAGCTTCATAAATTAATGCCTATATTGCATTTGTGCTCATAGCTGAAGTGCCAAGTGTACTGATATAACTGTAGCAAGCAGCTTGTCAAAGTTTTGAAGGATAGTTCATTTTTTCTTTGCTCATCATCTTTGAGTTCAGGTATATACACAGAGCACCTGATGACCTAAATGTGGTTCCAATGGCAAGGACACTGTGGAAATGTTAGTCTTTTTCTTTCTTTCTTTCTTTCTTTCTTTCTTTCTTTCTTTAATTGCCATGGGATCATTTACACCAACCTGAATTATCATCTCTTCAGACAAAATGGACCACAGTTAAACACCTCATCTGAAAGGCAAATCTCACAAATTCAACAAATCCATAATGCACTACAGTGTCATTAATGGAACACAAATCCAAGCAGCTGTTGTTGAGATAGAAATCACAATCTTCTAATCTGTCAGACATCAAAGAAATATGTGTTACTTGTTAAGCCATTTGTACTGATTAGTGTTCCTGTTTCTTGATATGTGAAATAACTGCCACCAGGCCAGGAACACTTCCTGAAAGCTTCAAAGGACAGATTGATTGCTATCATGCCCTTCAAAATAATGTCAAGTACAGCCTCAGTAGGTAGGCACTCTGCCTAAACTGTCCAAAATTCTAAACACATCCTCACATCACTGTTTGTCCAGTTGCATGTTATTTATTTATTCCAGGTTATTTTCCTTTTGTCATGGTTGTATACCCCTGTAGTTATGTGATATAAGTTGGGAACATGGAGGATAAAGCTCCAATTTTAATTTTAGTCTTGTGAAGAAATATAAACAGATTATTTAGATTAAAAAAGTTATACTAAGGTTTGCATTGTCAGTCCTAAAGTACTTTTTAAGTTGCGTGCTTTTTTAGTTTGGCTGAGCAGAGTAATTTTAGAGTTTTACACAGATTGGTGGGCTAAATGTTAAAATGTCACTCGCATTTTGTTGTGAAGAATTCTAAGTAGATTGTTTAATTTTATGTTCGCTTTCAAAGTAGTGTCAGTCATATGAAATTTTGATGTAAAATGAGTGACAAAGTAAATGTGCTTGGCATTAGAGGACTAAATCAGTGTGTCAAAGTGCATATAATACATGCAATATTATTTCCTTCCTGTATTACTGACATTTAAAAGAAGAAGTTAGAAATGCGAAACATGAAGGACTATACATGTAATTGCATTAGATAAAGCAGTAATCTTTTTGTTGAGTTTTACTTAAATAAGAGGTTCAGTGTTGGGAGGAAATGTTAATTACTAGAATTGTTGAGGATTTTATGTTTATGAATTATGTTAAGCATTCATTTTTTTCCATACCCATTAACAATTACTTTGATAGTTTTTTTGTAGTTTTTGTATTTTGTATGGAATATTTATTATTTGCTAAGGTTTGGCTTACAATGTATTTTGTTTTTTATGGTAACTGTTTTTGTTGGATCATGTTTAAGCAGCTATTGAAATGCTGTTT